>NW_027209982.1:0-95000 GCF_027789765.1 Dendropsophus ebraccatus
CTCTAGCCCCTATGGCTCAGGCTGGGCGGGTCCCCAAAATCGGCCCATCGCAACGTTTGGAGAAGAGAAACGTCGAAAAAAAGACTAAGTCCCAACGTCGACGTGCCCTGTTTGGACCCCCGCCCCGCGGCCGTTTTTTCAGCTAGGGGCCCGAAACTCTGCGGGCGCGTAGTCCTTGACCCCTTCTCTTCAACGACCCCACCAAATTAACTCTAGCCCCTATGGCTCAGGCTGGGCGGGTCCCCAAAATCGGCACAGTCGCAACGTTTGGAGAAGAGAAAACGTCGAAAAAAAAGACTAAGTCCCCAACGTCGACGTGCCCTGTTTGGACCCCCGCCCCGCGGCCGTTTTTTCAGCTAGGGGCCCGAAACTCTGCGGGCGCGTAGTCCTTGACCCCTTCTCTTCAACGACCCCACCAAATTAACTCTAGCCCCTATGGCTCAGGCTGGGCGGGTCCCCAAAATCGGCCCGTCGCAACGTTTGGAGAAGAGAAACGTCGAAAAAAAGACTAAGTCCCAACGTCGACGTTGCCCTGTTTGGACCCCCGCCCCGCGGCCGTTTTTTCAGCTAGGGGCCCGAAACTCTGCGGGCGCGTAGTCCTTGACCCCTTCTCTTCAACGACCCCACCAAATTAACTCTAGCCCCTATGGCTCAGGCTGGGCGGGTCCCCAAAATCGGCCCAGTCGCAACGTTTGGAGAAGAGAAACGTCGAAAAAAAAGACTAAGTCCCAACGTCGACGTGCCCTGTTTGGACCCCCGCCCCGCGGCCGTTTTTTCAGCTAGGGGCCCGAAACTCTGCGGGCGCGTAGTCCTTGACCCCTTCTCTTCAACGACCCCACCAAATTAACTCTAGCCCCTATGGCTCAGGCTGGGCGGGTCCCCAAAATCGGCCCGTCGCAACGTTTGGAGAAGAGAAACGTCGAAAAAAAGACTAAGTCCCAACGTCGACGTGCCCTGTTTGGACCCCCGCCCCGCGGCCGTTTTTTCAGCTAGGGGCCCGAAACTCTGCGGGCGCGTAGTCCTTGACCCCTTCTCTTCAACGACCCCCACCAAATTAACTCTAGCCCCTATGGCTCAGGCTGGGCGGGTCCCCAAAATCGACCCATCGCAACGTTTGGAGAAGAGAAACGTCGAAAAAAAAGACTAAGTCCCAACGTCGACGTGCCCTGTTTGGACCCCCGCCCCGCGGCCGTTTTTTCAGCTAGGGGCCCGAAACTCTGCGGGCGCGTAGTCCTTGACCCCTTCTCTTCAACGACCCCACCAAATTAACTCTAGCCCCTATGGCTCAGGCTGGGCGGGTCCCCAAAATCGGCCCATCGCAACGTTTGGAGAAGAGAAACGTCGAAAAAAAAGACTAAGTCCCAACGTCGACGTGCCCTGTTTGGACCCCCGCCCCGCGGCCGTTTTTTCAGCTAGGGGCCCGAAACTCTGCGGGGCGCGTAGTCCTTGACCCCTTCTCTTCAACGACCCCACCAAATTAACTCTAGCCCCTATGGCTCAGGCTGGGCGGGTCCCCAAAATCGGCCCATCGCAACGTTTGGAGAAGAGAAACGTCGAAAAAAAGACTAAGTCCCAACGTCGACGTGCCCTGTTTGGACCCCCGCCCCGCGGCCGTTTTTTCAGCTAGGGGCCCGAAACTCTGCGGGCGCGTAGTCCTTGACCCCTTCTCTTCAACGACCCCACCAAATTAACTCTAGCCCCTATGGCTCAGGCTGGGCGGGTCCCCAAAATCGGCCCATCGCAACGTTTGGAGAAGAGAAACGTCGAAAAAAAGACTAAGTCCCAACGTCGACGTGCCCTGTTTGGACCCCCGCCCCGCGGCCGTTTTTTCAGCTAGGGGCCCGAAACTCTGCGGGCGCGTAGTCCTTGACCCCTTCTCTTCAACGACCCCACCAAATTAACTCTAGCCCCTATGGCTCAGGCTGGGCGGGTCCCCAAAATCGGCCCGTCGCAACGTTTGGAGAAGAGAAACGTCGAAAAAAAGACTAAGTCCCAACGTCGACGTGCCCTGTTTGGACCCCCGCCCCGCGGCCGTTTTTTCAGCTAGGGGCCCGAAACTCTGCGGGCGCGTAGTCCTTGACCCCTTCTCTTCAACGACCCCACCAAATTAACTCTAGCCCCTATGGCTCAGGCTGGGCGGGTCCCCAAAATCGGCCCATCGCAACGTTTGGAGAAGAGAAACGTCGAAAAAAAAGACTAAGTCCCAACGTCGACGTGCCCTGTTTGGACCCCCGCCCCGCGGCCGTTTTTTCAGCTAGGGGCCCGAAACTCTGCGGGCGCGTAGTCCTTGACCCCTTCTCTTCAACGACCCCACCAAATTAACTCTAGCCCCTATGGCTCAGGCTGGGCGGGTCCCCAAAATCGGACCGTCGCAACGTTTGGAGAAGAGAAACGTCGAAAAAAAAGACTAAGTCCCAACGTCGACGTGCCCTGTTTGGACCCCCGCCCCGCGGCCGTTTTTTCAGCTAGGGGCCCGAAACTCTGCGGGCGCGTAGTCCTTGACCCCTTCTCTTCAACGACCCCACCAAATTAACTCTAGCCCCTATGGCTCAGGCTGGGCGGGTCCCCAAAATCGACCCATCGCAACGTTTGGAGAAGAGAAACGTCGAAAAAAAGACTAAGTCCCAACGTCGACGTGCCCTGTTTGGACCCCCGCCCCGCGGCCGTTTTTTTCAGCTAGGGGCCCGAAACTCTGCGGGCGCGTAGTCCTTGACCCCTTCTCTTCAACGACCCCACCAAATTAACTCTAGCCCCTATGGCTCAGGCTGGGCGGGTCCCCAAAATCGGCCCATCGCAACGTTTGGAGAAGAGAAACGTCGAAAAAAAGACTAAGTCCCAACGTCGACGTGCCCTGTTTGGACCCCCGCCCCGCGGCCGTTTTTTCAGCTAGGGGCCCGAAACTCTGCGGGCGCGTAGTCCTTGACCCCTTCTCTTCAACGACCCCACCAAATTAACTCTAGCCCCTATGGCTCAGGCTGGGCGGGTCCCCAAAATCGCCCCCTCGCAACGTTTGGAGAAGAGAAACGTCGAAAAAAAGACTAAGTCCCAACGTCGACGTGCCCTGTTTGGACCCCCGCCCCGCGGCCGTTTTTTTCAGCTAGGGGCCCGAAACTCTGCGGGCGCGTAGTCCTTGACCCCTTCTCTTCAACGACCCCACCAAATTAACTCTAGCCCCTATGGCTCAGGCTGGGCGGGTCCCCAAAATCGGCCCGTCGCAACGTTTGGAGAAGAGAAACGTCGAAAAAAAGACTAAGTCCCAACGTCGACGTGCCCTGTTTGGACCCCCGCCCCGCGGCCGTTTTTTCAGCTAGGGGCCCGAAACTCTGCGGGCGCGTAGTCCTTGACCCCTTCTCTTCAACGACCCCACCAAATTAACTCTAGCCCCTATGGCTCAGGCTGGGCGGGTCCCCAAAATCGGCCCCGTCGCAACGTTTGGAGAAGAGAAACGTCGAAAAAAAGACTAAGTCCCAACGTCGACGTGCCCTGTTTGGACCCCCGCCCCGCGGCCGTTTTTTCAGCTAGGGGCCCGAAACTCTGCGGGCGCGTAGTCCTTGACCCCTTCTCTTCAACGACCCCACCAAATTAACTCTAGCCCCTATGGCTCAGGCTGGGCGGGTCGCCAAAATCGGCCCAGTCGCAACGTTTGGAGAAGAGAAACGTTGAAAAAAAAGACTAAGTCCCAACGTCGACGTGCCCTGTTTGGACCCCCGCCCCGCGGCCGTTTTTTCAGCTAGGGGCCCGAAACTCTGCGGGCGCGTAGTCCTTGACCCCTTCTCTTCAACGACCCCACCAAATTAACTCTAGCCCCTATGGCTCAGGCTGGGCGGGTCCCCAAAATCGACCCGTCGCAACGTTTGGAGAAGAGAAACGTCGAAAAAAAGACTAAGTCCCAACGTCGACGTGCCCTGTTTGGACCCCCGCCCCGCGGCCGTTTTTTTCAGCTAGGGGCCCGAAACTCTGCGGGCGCGTAGTCCTTGACCCCTTCTCTTCAACGACCCCACCAAATTAACTCTAGCCCCTATGGCTCAGGCTGGGCGGGTCCCCAAAATCGGCCCATCGCAACGTTTGGAGAAGAGAAACGTCGAAAAAAAGACTAAGTCCCAACGTCGACGTGCCCTGTTTGGACCCCCGCCCCGCGGCCGTTTTTTTAAGCTAGGGGCCCGAAACTCTGCGGGCGCGTAGTCCTTGACCCCTTCTCTTCAACGACCCCACCAAATTAACTCTAGCCCCTATGGCTCAGGCTGGGCGGGTCCCCAAAATCGGCCCGTCGCAACGTTTGGAGAAGAGAAACGTCGAAAAAAAGACTAAGTCCCAACGTCGACGTGCCCTGTTTGGACCCCCGCCCCGCGGCCGTTTTTTCAGCTAGGGGCCCGAAACTCTGCGGGCGCGTAGTCCTTGACCCCTTCTCTTCAACGACCCCACCAAATTAACTCTAGCCCCTATGGCTCAGGCTGGGCGGGTCCCCAAAATCGGCCCATCGCAACGTTTGGAGAAGAGAAACGTCGAAAAAAAGACTAAGTCCCAACGTCGACGTGCCCTGTTTGGACCCCCGCCCCGCGGCCGTTTTTTCAGCTAGGGGCCCGAAACTCTGCGGGCGCGTAGTCCTTGACCCCTTCTCTTCAACGACCCCACCAAATTAACTCTAGCCCCTATGGCTCAGGCTGGGCGGGTCCCCAAAATCGGCCCATCGCAACGTTTGGAGAAGAGAAAACGTCGAAAAAAAGACTAAGTCCCAACGTCGACGTGCCCTGTTTGGACCCCCGCCCCGCGGCCGTTTTTTCAGCTAGGGGCCCGAAACTCTGCGGGCGCGTAGTCCTTGACCCCTTCTCTTCAACGACCCCACCAAATTAACTCTAGCCCCTATGGCTCAGGCTGGGCGGGTCCCCAAAATCGGCCCATCGCAACGTTTGGAGAAGAGAAACGTCGAAAAAAAGACTAAGTCCCAACGTCGACGTGCCCTGTTTGGACCCCCGCCCCGCGGCCGTTTTTTCAGCTAGGGGCCCGAAACTCTGCGGGCGCGTAGTCCTTGACCCCTTCTCTTCAACGACCCCACCAAATTAACTCTAGCCCCTATGGCTCAGGCTGGGCGGGTCCCCAAAATCGGCCCATCGCAACGTTTGGAGAAGAGAAACGTCGAAAAAAAGACTAAGTCCCAACGTCGACGTGCCCTGTTTGGACCCCCGCCCCGCGGCCGTTTTTTCAGCTAGGGGCCCGAAACTCTGCGGGCGCGTAGTCCTTGACCCCTTCTCTTCAACGACCCCACCAAATTAACTCTAGCCCCTATGGCTCAGGCTGGGCGGGTCCCCAAAATCGGCCCGTCGCAACGTTTGGAGAAGAGAAACGTCGAAAAAAAGACTAAGTCCCAACGTCGACGTGCCCTGTTTGGACCCCCGCCCCGCGGCCGTTTTTTTCAGCTAGGGGCCCGAAACTCTGCGGGCGCGTAGTCCTTGACCCCTTCTCTTCAACGACCCCACCAAATTAACTCTAGCCCCTATGGCTCAGGCTGGGCGGGTCCCCAAAATCGGCCCGTCGCAACGTTTGGAGAAGAGAAACGTCGAAAAAAAAGACTAAGTCCCAACGTCGACGTGCCCTGTTTGGACCCCCGCCCCGCGGCCGTTTTTTTCAGCTAGGGGCCCGAAACTCTGCGGGCGCGTAGTCCTTGACCCCTTCTCTTCAACGACCCCACCAAATTAACTCTAGCCCCTATGGCTCAGGCTGGGCGGGTCCCCAAAATCGGCCCGTCGCAACGTTTGGAGAAGAGAAACGTCGAAAAAAAGACTAAGTCCCAACGTCGACGTGCCCTGTTTGGACCCCCGCCCCGCGGCCGTTTTTTCAGCTAGGGGCCCGAAACTCTGCGGGCGCGTAGTCCTTGACCCCTTCTCTTCAACGACCCCACCAAATTAACTCTAGCCCCTATGGCTCAGGCTGGGCGGGTCCCCAAAATCGGCCCGTCGCAACGTTTGGAGAAGAGAAACGTCGAAAAAAAGACTAAGTCCCAACGTCGACGTGCCCTGTTTGGACCCCCGCCCCGCGGCCGTTTTTTCAGCTAGGGGCCCGAAACTCTGCGGGCGCGTAGTCCTTGACCCCTTCTCTTCAACGACCCCACCAAATTAACTCTAGCCCCTATGGCTCAGGCTGGGCGGGTCCCCAAAATCGGCCCCGTCGCAACGTTTGGAGAAGAGAAACGTCGAAAAAAAAGACTAAGTCCCAACGTCGACGTGCCCTGTTTGGACCCCCGCCCCGCGGCCGTTTTTTCAGCTAGGGGCCCGAAACTCTGCGGGCGCGTAGTCCTTGACCCCTTCTCTTCAACGACCCCACCAAATTAACTCTAGCCCCTATGGCTCAGGCTGGGCGGGTCCCCAAAATCGGCCCATCGCAACGTTTGGAGAAGAGAAACGTCGAAAAAAAGACTAAGTCCCAACGTCGACGTGCCCTGTTTGGACCCCCGCCCCGCGGCCGTTTTTTCAGCTAGGGGCCCGAAACTCTGCGGGCGCGTAGTCCTTGACCCCTTCTCTTCAACGACCCCACCAAATTAACTCTAGCCCCTATGGCTCAGGCTGGGCGGGTCCCCAAAATCGCCCCGTCGCAACGTTTGGAGAAGAGAAACGTCGAAAAAAAGACTAAGTCCCAACGTCGACGTGCCCTGTTTGGACCCCCGCCCCGCGGCCGTTTTTTCAGCTAGGGGCCCGAAACTCTGCGGGCGCGTAGTCCTTGACCCCTTCTCTTCAACGACCCCACCAAATTAACTCTAGCCCCTATGGCTCAGGCTGGGCGGGTCCCCAAAATCGGCCCAGTCGCAACGTTTGGAGAAGAGAAACGTCGAAAAAAAGACTAAGTCCCAACGTCGACGTGCCCTGTTTGGACCCCCGCCCCGCGGCCGTTTTTTCAGCTAGGGGCCCGAAACTCTGCGGGCGCGTAGTCCTTGACCCCTTCTCTTCAACGACCCCACCAAATTAACTCTAGCCCCTATGGCTCAGGCTGGGCGGGTCCCCAAAATCGGACCCAGTCGCAACGTTTGGAGAAGAGAAACGTCGAAAAAAAGACTAAGTCCCAACGTCGACGTGCCCTGTTTGGACCCCCGCCCCGCGGCCGTTTTTTCAGCTAGGGGCCCGAAACTCTGCGGGCGCGTAGTCCTTGACCCCTTCTCTTCAACGACCCCACCAAATTAACTCTAGCCCCTATGGCTCAGGCTGGGCGGGTCCCCAAAATCGGCCCATCGCAACGTTTGGAGAAGAGAAACGTCGAAAAAAAAGACTAAGTCCCAACGTCGACGTGCCCTGTTTGGACCCCCGCCCCGCGGCCGTTTTTTCAGCTAGGGGCCCGAAACTCTGCGGGCGCGTAGTCCTTGACCCCTTCTCTTCAACGACCCCACCAAATTAACTCTAGCCCCTATGGCTCAGGCTGGGCGGGTCCCCAAAATCGGCCCAGTCGCAACGTTTGGAGAAGAGAAACGTCGAAAAAAAGACTAAGTCCCAACGTCGACGTGCCCTGTTTGGACCCCCGCCCCGCGGCCGTTTTTTCAGCTAGGGGCCCGAAACTCTGCGGGCGCGTAGTCCTTGACCCCTTCTCTTCAACGACCCCACCAAATTAACTCTAGCCCCTATGGCTCAGGCTGGGCGGGTCCCCAAAATCGGCCCAGTCGCAACGTTTGGAGAAGAGAAACGTCGAAAAAAAGACTAAGTCCCAACGTCGACGTGCCCTGTTTGGACCCCCGCCCCGCGGCCGTTTTTTCAGCTAGGGGCCCGAAACTCTGCGGGCGCGTAGTCCTTGACCCCTTCTCTTCAACGACCCCACCAAATTAACTCTAGCCCCTATGGCTCAGGCTGGGCGGGTCCCCAAAATCGGCCCGTCGCAACGTTTGGAGAAGAGAAACGTCGAAAAAAAGACTAAGTCCCAACGTCGACGTGCCCTGTTTGGACCCCCGCCCCGCGGCCGTTTTTTTCAGCTAGGGGCCCGAAACTCTGCGGGCGCGTAGTCCTTGACCCCTTCTCTTCAACGACCCCACCAAATTAACTCTAGCCCCTATGGCTCAGGCTGGGCGGGTCCCCAAAAACGACACATCGCAACGTTTGGAGAAGAGAAACGTCGAAAAAAAGACTAAGTCCCAACGTCGACGTGCCCTGTTTGGACCCCCGCCCCGCGGCCGTTTTTTCAGCTAGGGGCCCGAAACTCTGCGGGCGCGTAGTCCTTGACCCCTTCTCTTCAACGACCCCACCAAATTAACTCTAGCCCCTATGGCTCAGGCTGGGCGGGTCCCCAAAATCGGCCCGTCGCAACGTTTGGAGAAGAGAAACGTCGAAAAAAAGACTAAGTCCCAACGTCGACGTGCCCTGTTTGGACCCCCGCCCCGCGGCCGTTTTTTCAGCTAGGGGCCCGAAACTCTGCGGGCGCGTAGTCCTTGACCCCTTCTCTTCAACGACCCCACCAAATTAACTCTAGCCCCTATGGCTCAGGCTGGGCGGGTCCCCAAAATCGGCCCAGTCGCAACGTTTGGAGAAGAGAAACGTCGAAAAAAAGACTAAGTCCCAACGTCGACGTGCCCTGTTTGGACCCCCGCCCCGCGGCCGTTTTTTCAGCTAGGGGCCCGAAACTCTGCGGGCGCGTAGTCCTTGACCCCTTCTCTTCAACGACCCCACCAAATTAACTCTAGCCCCTATGGCTCAGGCTGGGCGGGTCCCCAAAATCGACCCGTCGCAACGTTTGGAGAAGAGAAACGTCGAAAAAAAGACTAAGTCCCAACGTCGACGTGCCCTGTTTGGACCCCCGCCCCGCGGCCGTTTTTTCAGCTAGGGGCCCGAAACTCTGCGGGCGCGTAGTCCTTGACCCCTTCTCTTCAACGACCCCACCAAATTAACTCTAGCCCCTATGGCTCAGGCTGGGCGGGTCCTCAAAATCGGACCCATCGCAACGTTTGGAGAAGAGAAACGTCGAAAAAAAAGACTAAGTCCCAACGTCGACGTGCCCTGTTTGGACCCCCGCCCCGCGGCCGTTTTTTCAGCTAGGGGCCCGAAACTCTGCGGGCGCGTAGTCCTTGACCCCTTCTCTTCAACGACCCCACCAAATTAACTCTAGCCCCTATGGCTCAGGCTGGGCGGGTCCCCAAAATCGGCCCAGTCGCAACGTTTGGAGAAGAGAAACGTCGAAAAAAAGACTAAGTCCCAACGTCGACGTGCCCTGTTTGGACCCCCGCCCCGCGGCCGTTTTTTCAGCTACGGGCCCGAAACTCTGCGGGCGCGTAGTCCTTGACCCCTTCTCTTCAACGACCCCACCAAATTAACTCTAGCCCCTATGGCTCAGGCTGGGCGGGTCCCCAAAATCGACCCGTCGCAACGTTTGGAGAAGAGAAACGTCGAAAAAAAGACTAAGTCCCAACGTCGACGTGCCCTGTTTGGACCCCCGCCCCGCGGCCGTTTTTTCAGCTAGGGGCCCGAAACTCTGCGGGCGCGTAGTCCTTGACCCCTTCTCTTCAACGACCCCACCAAATTAACTCTAGCCCCTATGGCTCAGGCTGGGCGGGTCCCCAAAATCGGACCCGTCGCAACGTTTGGAGAAGAGAAACGTCGAAAAAAAGACTAAGTCCCAACGTCGACGTGCCCTGTTTGGACCCCCGCCCCGCGGCCGTTTTTTCAGCTAGGGGCCCGAAACTCTGCGGGCGCGTAGTCCTTGACCCCTTCTCTTCAACGACCCCACCAAATTAACTCTAGCCCCTATGGCTCAGGCTGGGCGGGTCCCCAAAATCGCCCCGTCGCAACGTTTGGAGAAGAGAAACGTCGAAAAAAAGACTAAGTCCCAACGTCGACGTGCCCTGTTTGGACCCCCGCCCCGCGGCCGTTTTTTCAGCTAGGGGCCCGAAACTCTGCGGGCGCGTAGTCCTTGACCCCTTCTCTTCAACGACCCCACCAAATTAACTCTAGCCCCTATGGCTCAGGCTGGGCGGGTCCCCAAAATCGACCCGTCGCAACGTTTGGAGAAGAGAAACGTCGAAAAAAAGACTAAGTCCCAACGTCGACGTGCCCTGTTTGGACCCCCGCCCCGCGGCCGTTTTTTCAGCTAGGGGCCCGAAACTCTGCGGGCGCGTAGTCCTTGACCCCTTCTCTTCAACGACCCCACCAAATTAACTCTAGCCCCTATGGCTCAGGCTGGGCGGGTCCCCAAAATCGGCCCAATCGCAACGTTTGGAGAAGAGAAACGTCGAAAAAAAGACTAAGTCCCAACGTCGACGTGCCCTGTTTGGACCCCCGCCCCGCGGCCGTTTTTTCAGCTAGGGGCCCGAAACTCTGCGGGCGCGTAGTCCTTGACCCCTTCTCTTCAACGACCCCACCAAATTAACTCTAGCCCCTATGGCTCAGGCTGGGCGGGTCCCCAAAATCGGCCCATCGCAACGTTTGGAGAAGAGAAACGTCGAAAAAAAGACTAAGTCCCAACGTCGACGTGCCCTGTTTGGACCCCCGCCCCGCGGCCGTTTTTTTCAGCTAGGGGCCCGAAACTCTGCGGGCGCGTAGTCCTTGACCCCTTCTCTTCAACGACCCCACCAAATTAACTCTAGCCCCTATGGCTCAGGCTGGGCGGGTCCCCAAAATCGGCCCATCGCAACGTTTGGAGAAGAGAAACGTCGAAAAAAAGACTAAGTCCCAACGTCGACGTGCCCTGTTTGGACCCCCGCCCCGCGGCCGTTTTTTTCAGCTAGGGGCCCGAAACTCTGCGGGCGCGTAGTCCTTGACCCCTTCTCTTCAACGACCCCACCAAATTAACTCTAGCCCCTATGGCTCAGGCTGGGCGGGTCCCCAAAATCGACCCATCGCAACGTTTGGAGAAGAGAAACGTCGAAAAAAAGACTAAGTCCCAACGTCGACGTGCCCTGTTTGGACCCCCGCCCCGCGGCCGTTTTTTCAGCTAGGGGCCCGAAACTCTGCGGGCGCGTAGTCCTTGACCCCTTCTCTTCAACGACCCCACCAAATTAACTCTAGCCCCTATGGCTCAGGCTGGGCGGGTCCCCAAAATCGGCCCATCGCAACGTTTGGAGAAGAGAAACGTCGAAAAAAGACTAAGTCCCAACGTCGACGTGCCCCTGTTTGGTCCCCCCGCCCCGCGGGCCGTTTTTTTCAGCTAGGGGCCCGAAACTCTGCGGGCGCGTAGTCCTTGACCCCTTCTCTTCAACGACCCCACCAAATTAACTCTAGCCCCTATGGCTCAGGCTGGGCGGGTCCCCAAAATCGACCCGTCGCAACGTTTGGAGAAGAGAAACGTCGAAAAAAAGACTAAGTCCCAACGTCGACGTGCCCTGTTTGGACCCCCGCACCGCGGCCGTTTTTTTCAGCTAGGGGCCCGAAACTCTGCGGTGCGCGTAGTCCTTGACCCCTTCTCTTCAACGACCCACCAAATTAACTCTAGCCCCTATGGCTCAGGCTGGGCGGGTCCCCAAAATCGGCCCATCGCAACGTTTGGAGAAGAGAAACGTCGAAAAAAAGACTAAGTCCCCAACGTCGACGTGCCCTGTTTTGGACCCCCGCCCCGCGGCCGTTTTTTCAGCTAGGGGCCCGAAACTCTGCGGGCGCGTAGTCCTTGACCCCGTTCTCTTCAACGACCCCACCAAATTAACTCTAGCCCTATGGCTCAGGCTGGGCGGGTCCCCAAAATCGACCCGTCGCAACGTTTGGAGAAGAGAAAACGTCGAAAAAAGACTAAGTCCCAACGTCGACGTGCCCTGTTTGGACCCCCGCCCCGCGGCCGTTTTTTCAGCTAGGGGCCCGAAACTCTGCGGGCGCGTAGTCCTTGACCCCCTTCTCTTCAACGACCCCACCAAATTAACTCTAGCCCCTATGGCTCAGGCTGGGGGGGTCCCCAAAATCGCCCCGTCGCAACGTTTGGAGAGAGAAACAGTCGAAAAAAAAGACTAAGTCCCAACGTCGACGTGCCCTGTTTGGACCCCCGCCCCGCGGCCGTTTTTTCAGCTATGGGCCCGAAACTCTGCGGGCGCGTAGTCCTTGACCCCTTCTCTTCAACGACCCCACCAAATTAACTCTAGCCCCCTATGGCTCAGGCTGGGCGGGTCCCCAAAATCGGCCCGATCGCAACGTTTGGAGAAGAGAAACGTCGAAAAAAAGACTAAGTCCCAACGTCGACGTGCCCTGTTTGGACCCCCGCCCCGCGGCCGTTTTTTCAGCTAGGGGCCCGAAACTCTGCGGGCGCGTAGTCCTTGACCCCTTCTCTTCAACGACCCCACCAAATTAACTCTAGCCCCTATGGCTCAGGCTGGGCGGGTCCCCAAAATCGGCCCAGTCGCAACAGTTTGGAGAAGAAGAAACGTCGAAAAAAAAGACTAAGTCCCAACGTCGACGTGCCCTGTTTGGACCCCGCCCCGCGGCCGTTTTTTCAGCTAGGGGCCCGAAACTCTGCGGGCGCGTAGTCCTTGACCCCTTCTCTTCAACGACCCCACCAATTAACTCTAGCCCCTATGGCTCAGGCTGGGCGGGTCCCCAAAATCGGGCCCATCGCAACGTTTGGAGAAGAGAAACGTCGAAAAAAAGACCTAAGTCCCAACGTCGACGTGCCCTGTTTGGACCCCCGCCCCGCGGCCGTTTTTTTAAGGAAGGGGCCCGAAACTCTGCGGGCGCGTAGTCCTTGACCCCTTCTCTTCAACGGACCCCACCAAATTAACTCTAGCCCCTATGGCTCAGGCTGGGCGGGTCCCCAAAATCGACCCGTCGCAACGTTTGGAGAAGAGAAACGTCGAAAAAAAGACTAAGTCCCAACGTCGACGTGCCCTGTTTGGACCCCCGCCCCGCGGCCTTTTTTTCAGCTAGGGGCCCGAAACTCTGCGGGCGCGTAGTCCTTGACCCCTTCTCTTCAACGACCCCACCAAATTAACTCTAGCCCCTATGGCTCAGGCTGGGCGGGTCCCCAAAATCGACCCGTCGCAACGTTTGGAGAAGAGAAACGTCGAAAAAAAGACTAAGTCCCAACGTCGACGTGCCCTGTTTGGACCCCCGCCCCGCGGCCGTTTTTTCAGCTAGGGGCCCGAAACTCTGCGGGCGCGTAGTCCTTGACCCCTTCTCTTCAACGACCCCACCAAATTAACTCTAGCCCCTATGGCTCAGGCTGGGCGGGTCCCCAAAATCGCCCCGTCGCAACGTTTGGAGAAGAGAAACGTCGAAAAAAAGACTAAGTCCCAACGTCGACGTGCCCTGTTTGGACCCCCGCCCCGCGGCCGTTTTTTCAGCTAGGGGCCCGAAACTCTGCGGGCGCGTAGTCCTTGACCCCTTCTCTTCAACGACCCCACCAAATTAACTCTAGCCCCTATGGCTCAGGCTGGGCGGGTCCCCAAAATCGCCCCGTCGCAACGTTTGGAGAAGAGAAACGTCGAAAAAAAGACTAAGTCCCAACGTCGACGTGCCCTGTTTGGACCCCCGCCCCGCGGCCGTTTTTTCAGCTAGGGGCCCGAAACTCTGCGGGCGCGTAGTCCTTGACCCCATCTCTTCAACGACCCCACCAAAATAACTCTAGCCCCTATGGCTCAGGCTGGGCGGGTCCCCAAAATCGCCCCGTCGCAACGTTTGGAGAAGAGAAACGTCGAAAAAAAGACTAAGTCCCAACGTCGACGTGCCCTGTTTGGACCCCCGCCCCGCGGCCGTTTTTTCAGCTAGGGGCCCGAAACTCTGCGGGCGCGTAGTCCTTGACCCCTTCTCTTCAACGACCCCACCAAATTAACTCTAGCCCCTATGGCTCAGGCTGGGCGGGTCCCCAAAATCGCCCCGTCGCAACGTTTGGAGAAGAGAAACGTCGAAAAAAAGACTAAGTCCCAACGTCGACGTGCCCTGTTTGGACCCCCGCCCCGCGGCCGTTTTTTCAGCTAGGGGCCCGAAACTCTGCGGGCGCGTAGTCCTTGACCCCTTCTCTTCAACGACCCCACCAAATTAACTCTAGCCCCTATGGCTCAGGCTGGGCGGGTCCCCAAAATCGCCCCGTCGCAACGTTTGGAGAAGAGAAACGTCGAAAAAAAGACTAAGTCCCAACGTCGACGTGCCCTGTTTGGACCCCCGCCCCGCGGCCGTTTTTTCAGCTAGGGGCCCGAAACTCTGCGGGCGCGTAGTCCTTGACCCCTTCTCTTCAACGACCCCACCAAATTAACTCTAGCCCCTATGGCTCAGGCTGGGCGGGTCCCCAAAATCGGCCCGTCGCAACGTTTGGAGAAGAGAAACGTCGAAAAAAAGACTAAGTCCCAACGTCGACGTGCCCTGTTTGGACCCCCGCCCCGCGGCCGTTTTTTCAGCTAGGGGCCCGAAACTCTGCGGGCGCGTAGTCCTTGACCCCTTCTCTTCAACGACCCCACCAAATTAACTCTAGCCCCTATGGCTCAGGCTGGGCGGGTCCCCAAAATCGGCCCATCGCAACGTTTGGAGAAGAGAAACGTCGAAAAAAAGACTAAGTCCCAACGTCGACGTGCCCTGTTTGGACCCCCGCCCCGCGGCCGTTTTTTCAGCTAGGGGCCCGAAACTCTGCGGGCGCGTAGTCCTTGACCCCTTCTCTTCAACGACCCCACCAAATTAACTCTAGCCCCTATGGCTCAGGCTGGGCGGGTCCCCAAAATCGACCCGTCGCAACGTTTGGAGAAGAGAAACGTCGAAAAAAAGACTAAGTCCCAACGTCGACGTGCCCTGTTTGGACCCCCGCCCCGCGGCCGTTTTTTCAGCTAGGGGCCCGAAACTCTGCGGGCGCGTAGTCCTTGACCCCTTCTCTTCAACGACCCCACCAAATTAACTCTAGCCCCTATGGCTAAGGCTGGGCGGGTCCCCAAAATCGGCCCGTCGCAACGTTTGGAGAAGAGAAACGTCGAAAAAAAGACTAAGTCCCAACGTCGACGTGCCCTGTTTGGACCCCCGCCCCGCGGCCGTTTTTTCAGCTAGGGGCCCGAAACTCTGCGGGCGCGTAGTCCTTGACCCCTTCTCTTCAACGACCCCACCAAATTAACTCTAGCCCCTATGGCTCAGGCTGGGCGGGTCCCCAAAATCGGCCCGTCGCAACGTTTGGAGAAGAGAAACGTCGAAAAAAAGACTAAGTCCCAACGTCGACGTGCCCTGTTTGGACCCCCGCCCCGCGGCCGTTTTTTCAGCTAGGGGCCCGAAACTCTGCGGGCGCGTAGTCCTTGACCCCTTCTCTTCAACGACCCCACCAAATTAACTCTAGCCCCTATGGCTCAGGCTGGGCGGGTCCCCAAAATCGGCCCATCGCAACGTTTGGAGAAGAGAAACGTCGAAAAAAAGACTAAGTCCCAACGTCGACGTGCCCTGTTTGGACCCCCGCCCCGCGGCCGTTTTTTCAGCTAGGGGCCCGAAACTCTGCGGGCGCGTAGTCCTTGACCCCTTCTCTTCAACGACCCCACCAAATTAACTCTAGCCCCTATGGCTCAGGCTGGGCGGGTCCCCAAAATCGCCCCGTCGCAACGTTTGGAGAAGAGAAACGTCGAAAAAAAGACTAAGTCCCAACGTCGACGTGCCCTGTTTGGACCCCCGCCCCGCGGCCGTTTTTTCAGCTAGGGGCCCGAAACTCTGCGGGCGCGTAGTCCTTGACCCCTTCTCTTCAACGACCCCACCAAATTAACTCTAGCCCCTATGGCTCAGGCTGGGCGGGTCCCCAAAATCGGCCCGTCGCAACGTTTGGAGAAGAGAAACGTCGAAAAAAAGACTAAGTCCCAACGTCGACGTGCCCTGTTTGGACCCCCGCCCCGCGGCCGTTTTTTCAGCTAGGGGCCCGAAACTCTGCGGGCGCGTAGTCCTTGACCCCTTCTCTTCAACGACCCCACCAAATTAACTCTAGCCCCTATGGCTCAGGCTGGGCGGGTCCCCAAAATCGGCCCGTCGCAACGTTTGGAGAAGAGAAACGTCGAAAAAAAGACTAAGTCCCAACGTCGACGTGCCCTGTTTGGACCCCCGCCCCGCGGCCGTTTTTTCAGCTAGGGGCCCGAAACTCTGCGGGCGCGTAGTCCTTGACCCCTTCTCTTCAACGACCCCACCAAATTAACTCTAGCCCCTATGGCTCAGGCTGGGCGGGTCCCCAAAATCGGCCCGTCGCAACGTTTGGAGAAGAGAAACGTCGAAAAAAAGACTAAGTCCCAACGTCGACGTGCCCTGTTTGGACCCCCGCCCCGCGGCCGTTTTTTCAGCTAGGGGCCCGAAACTCTGCGGGCGCGTAGTCCTTGACCCCTTCTCTTCAACGACCCCACCAAATTAACTCTAGCCCCTATGGCTCAGGCTGGGCGGGTCCCCAAAATCGGCCCGTCGCAACGTTTGGAGAAGAGAAACGTCGAAAAAAAGACTAAGTCCCAACGTCGACGTGCCCTGTTTGGACCCCCGCCCCGCGGCCGTTTTTTCAGCTAGGGGCCCGAAACTCTGCGGGCGCGTAGTCCTTGACCCCTTCTCTTCAACGACCCCACCAAATTAACTCTAGCCCCTATGGCTCAGGCTGGGCGGGTCCCCAAAATCGGCCCGTCGCAACGTTTGGAGAAGAGAAACGTCGAAAAAAAGACTAAGTCCCAACGTCGACGTGCCCTGTTTGGACCCCCGCCCCGCGGCCGTTTTTTCAGCTAGGGGCCCGAAACTCTGCGGGCGCGTAGTCCTTGACCCCTTCTCTTCAACGACCCCACCAAATTAACTCTAGCCCCTATGGCTCAGGCTGGGCGGGTCCCCAAAATCGGCCCGTCGCAACGTTTGGAGAAGAGAAACGTCGAAAAAAAGACTAAGTCCCAACGTCGACGTGCCCTGTTTGGACCCCCGCCCCGCGGCCGTTTTTTCAGCTAGGGGCCCGAAACTCTGCGGGCGCGTAGTCCTTGACCCCTTCTCTTCAACGACCCCACCAAATTAACTCTAGCCCCTATGGCTCAGGCTGGGCGGGTCCCCAAAATCGGCCCGTCGCAACGTTTGGAGAAGAGAAACGTCGAAAAAAAGACTAAGTCCCAACGTCGACGTGCCCTGTTTGGACCCCCGCCCCGCGGCCGTTTTTTCAGCTAGGGGCCCGAAACTCTGCGGGCGCGTAGTCCTTGACCCCTTCTCTTCAACGACCCCACCAAATTAACTCTAGCCCCTATGGCTCAGGCTGGGCGGGTCCCCAAAATCGGCCCTTCGCAACGTTTGGAGAAGAGAAACGTCGAAAAAAAGACTAAGTCCCAACGTCGACGTGCCCTGTTTGGACCCCCGCCCCGCGGCCGTTTTTTCAGCTAGGGGCCCGAAACTCTGCGGGCGCGTAGTCCTTGACCCCTTCTCTTCAACGACCCCACCAAATTAACTCTAGCCCCTATGGCTCAGGCTGGGCGGGTCCCCAAAATCGGCCCGTCGCAACGTTTGGAGAAGAGAAACGTCGAAAAAAAGACTAAGTCCCAACGTCGACGTGCCCTGTTTGGACCCCCGCCCCGCGGCCGTTTTTTCAGCTAGGGGCCCGAAACTCTGCGGGCGCGTAGTCCTTGACCCCTTCTCTTCAACGACCCCACCAAATTAACTCTAGCCCCTATGGCTCAGGCTGGGCGGGTCCCCAAAATCGGCCCGTCGCAACGTTTGGAGAAGAGAAACGTCGAAAAAAAGACTAAGTCCCAACGTCGACGTGCCCTGTTTGGACCCCCGCCCCGCGGCCGTTTTTTCAGCTAGGGGCCCGAAACTCTGCGGGCGCGTAGTCCTTGACCCCTTCTCTTCAACGACCCCACCAAATTAACTCTAGCCCCTATGGCTCAGGCTGGGCGGGTCCCCAAAATCGGCCCGTCGCAACGTTTGGAGAAGAGAAACGTCGAAAAAAAGACTAAGTCCCAACGTCGACGTGCCCTGTTTGGACCCCCGCCCCGCGGCCGTTTTTTCAGCTAGGGGCCCGAAACTCTGCGGGCGCGTAGTCCTTGACCCCTTCTCTTCAACGACCCCACCAAATTAACTCTAGCCCCTATGGCTCAGGCTGGGCGGGTCCCCAAAATCGGCCCTTCGCAACGTTTGGAGAAGAGAAACGTCGAAAAAAAGACTAAGTCCCAACGTCGACGTGCCCTGTTTGGACCCCCGCCCCGCGGCCGTTTTTTCAGCTAGGGGCCCGAAACTCTGCGGGCGCGTAGTCCTTGACCCCTTCTCTTCAACGACCCCACCAAATTAACTCTAGCCCCTATGGCTCAGGCTGGGCGGGTCCCCAAAATCGGCCCTTCGCAACGTTTGGAGAAGAGAAACGTCGAAAAAAAGACTAAGTCCCAACGTCGACGTGCCCTGTTTGGACCCCCGCCCCGCGGCCGTTTTTTCAGCTAGGGGCCCGAAACTCTGCGGGCGCGTAGTCCTTGACCCCTTCTCTTCAACGACCCCACCAAATTAACTCTAGCCCCTATGGCTCAGGCTGGGCGGGTCCCCAAAATCGGCCCGTCGCAACGTTTGGAGAAGAGAAACGTCGAAAAAAAGACTAAGTCCCAACGTCGACGTGCCCTGTTTGGACCCCCGCCCCGCGGCCGTTTTTTCAGCTAGGGGCCCGAAACTCTGCGGGCGCGTAGTCCTTGACCCCTTCTCTTCAACGACCCCACCAAATTAACTCTAGCCCCTATGGCTCAGGCTGGGCGGGTCCCCAAAATCGGCCCGTCGCAACGTTTGGAGAAGAGAAACGTCGAAAAAAAGACTAAGTCCCAACGTCGACGTGCCCTGTTTGGACCCCCGCCCCGCGGCCGTTTTTTCAGCTAGGGGCCCGAAACTCTGCGGGCGCGTAGTCCTTGACCCCTTCTCTTCAACGACCCCACCAAATTAACTCTAGCCCCTATGGCTCAGGCTGGGCGGGTCCCCAAAATCGGCCCTTCGCAACGTTTGGAGAAGAGAAACGTCGAAAAAAAGACTAAGTCCCAACGTCGACGTGCCCTGTTTGGACCCCCGCCCCGCGGCCGTTTTTTCAGCTAGGGGCCCGAAACTCTGCGGGCGCGTAGTCCTTGACCCCTTCTCTTCAACGACCCCACCAAATTAACTCTAGCCCCTATGGCTCAGGCTGGGCGGGTCCCCAAAATCGGCCCGTCGCAACGTTTGGAGAAGAGAAACGTCGAAAAAAAGACTAAGTCCCAACGTCGACGTGCCCTGTTTGGACCCCCGCCCCGCGGCCGTTTTTTCAGCTAGGGGCCCGAAACTCTGCGGGCGCGTAGTCCTTGACCCCTTCTCTTCAACGACCCCACCAAATTAACTCTAGCCCCTATGGCTCAGGCTGGGCGGGTCCCCAAAATCGGCCCGTCGCAACGTTTGGAGAAGAGAAACGTCGAAAAAAAGACTAAGTCCCAACGTCGACGTGCCCTGTTTGGACCCCCGCCCCGCGGCCGTTTTTTCAGCTAGGGGCCCGAAACTCTGCGGGCGCGTAGTCCTTGACCCCTTCTCTTCAACGACCCCACCAAATTAACTCTAGCCCCTATGGCTCAGGCTGGGCGGGTCCCCAAAATCGGCCCGTCGCAACGTTTGGAGAAGAGAAACGTCGAAAAAAAGACTAAGTCCCAACGTCGACGTGCCCTGTTTGGACCCCCGCCCCGCGGCCGTTTTTTCAGCTAGGGGCCCGAAACTCTGCGGGCGCGTAGTCCTTGACCCCTTCTCTTCAACGACCCCACCAAATTAACTCTAGCCCCTATGGCTCAGGCTGGGCGGGTCCCCAAAATCGGCCCGTCGCAACGTTTGGAGAAGAGAAACGTCGAAAAAAAGACTAAGTCCCAACGTCGACGTGCCCTGTTTGGACCCCCGCCCCGCGGCCGTTTTTTCAGCTAGGGGCCCGAAACTCTGCGGGCGCGTAGTCCTTGACCCCTTCTCTTCAACGACCCCACCAAATTAACTCTAGCCCCTATGGCTCAGGCTGGGCGGGTCCCCAAAATCGGCCCGTCGCAACGTTTGGAGAAGAGAAACGTCGAAAAAAAGACTAAGTCCCAACGTCGACGTGCCCTGTTTGGACCCCCGCCCCGCGGCCGTTTTTTCAGCTAGGGGCCCGAAACTCTGCGGGCGCGTAGTCCTTGACCCCTTCTCTTCAACGACCCCACCAAATTAACTCTAGCCCCTATGGCTCAGGCTGGGCGGGTCCCCAAAATCGGCCCGTCGCAACGTTTGGAGAAGAGAAACGTCGAAAAAAAGACTAAGTCCCAACGTCGACGTGCCCTGTTTGGACCCCCGCCCCGCGGCCGTTTTTTCAGCTAGGGGCCCGAAACTCTGCGGGCGCGTAGTCCTTGACCCCTTCTCTTCAACGACCCCACCAAATTAACTCTAGCCCCTATGGCTCAGGCTGGGCGGGTCCCCAAAATCGGCCCGTCGCAACGTTTGGAGAAGAGAAACGTCGAAAAAAAGACTAAGTCCCAACGTCGACGTGCCCTGTTTGGACCCCCGCCCCGCGGCCGTTTTTTCAGCTAGGGGCCCGAAACTCTGCGGGCGCGTAGTCCTTGACCCCTTCTCTTCAACGACCCCACCAAATTAACTCTAGCCCCTATGGCTCAGGCTGGGCGGGTCCCCAAAATCGGCCCGTCGCAACGTTTGGAGAAGAGAAACGTCGAAAAAAAGACTAAGTCCCAACGTCGACGTGCCCTGTTTGGACCCCCGCCCCGCGGCCGTTTTTTCAGCTAGGGGCCCGAAACTCTGCGGGCGCGTAGTCCTTGACCCCTTCTCTTCAACGACCCCACCAAATTAACTCTAGCCCCTATGGCTCAGGCTGGGCGGGTCCCCAAAATCGGCCCGTCGCAACGTTTGGAGAAGAGAAACGTCGAAAAAAAGACTAAGTCCCAACGTCGACGTGCCCTGTTTGGACCCCCGCCCCGCGGCCGTTTTTTCAGCTAGGGGCCCGAAACTCTGCGGGCGCGTAGTCCTTGACCCCTTCTCTTCAACGACCCCACCAAATTAACTCTAGCCCCTATGGCTCAGGCTGGGCGGGTCCCCAAAATCGGCCCTTCGCAACGTTTGGAGAAGAGAAACGTCGAAAAAAAGACTAAGTCCCAACGTCGACGTGCCCTGTTTGGACCCCCGCCCCGCGGCCGTTTTTTCAGCTAGGGGCCCGAAACTCTGCGGGCGCGTAGTCCTTGACCCCTTCTCTTCAACGACCCCACCAAATTAACTCTAGCCCCTATGGCTCAGGCTGGGCGGGTCCCCAAAATCGGCCCGTCGCAACGTTTGGAGAAGAGAAACGTCGAAAAAAAGACTAAGTCCCAACGTCGACGTGCCCTGTTTGGACCCCCGCCCCGCGGCCGTTTTTTCAGCTAGGGGCCCGAAACTCTGCGGG
This sequence comes from Dendropsophus ebraccatus, assembly GCF_027789765.1. Classification (NCBI taxonomy): domain Eukaryota; kingdom Metazoa; phylum Chordata; class Amphibia; order Anura; family Hylidae; genus Dendropsophus; species Dendropsophus ebraccatus. The sequence goes on from NW_027209982.1 coordinate 21,223, forward strand.
CGCGTAGTCCTTGACCCCTTCTCTTCAACGACCCCACCAAATTAACTCTAGCCCCTATGGCTCAGGCTGGGCGGGTCCCCAAAATCGGCCCGTCGCAACGTTTGGAGAAGAGAAACGTCGAAAAAAAGACTAAGTCCCAACGTCGACGTGCCCTGTTTGGACCCCCGCCCCGCGGCCGTTTTTTCAGCTAGGGGCCCGAAACTCTGCGGGCGCGTAGTCCTTGACCCCTTCTCTTCAACGACCCCACCAAATTAACTCTAGCCCCTATGGCTCAGGCTGGGCGGGTCCCCAAAATCGGCCCGTCGCAACGTTTGGAGAAGAGAAACGTCGAAAAAAAGACTAAGTCCCAACGTCGACGTGCCCTGTTTGGACCCCCGCCCCGCGGCCGTTTTTTCAGCTAGGGGCCCGAAACTCTGCGGGCGCGTAGTCCTTGACCCCTTCTCTTCAACGACCCCACCAAATTAACTCTAGCCCCTATGGCTCAGGCTGGGCGGGTCCCCAAAATCGGCCCGTCGCAACGTTTGGAGAAGAGAAACGTCGAAAAAAAGACTAAGTCCCAACGTCGACGTGCCCTGTTTGGACCCCCGCCCCGCGGCCGTTTTTTCAGCTAGGGGCCCGAAACTCTGCGGGCGCGTAGTCCTTGACCCCTTCTCTTCAACGACCCCACCAAATTAACTCTAGCCCCTATGGCTCAGGCTGGGCGGGTCCCCAAAATCGGCCCCTCGCAACGTTTGGAGAAGAGAAACGTCGAAAAAAAGACTAAGTCCCAACGTCGACGTGCCCTGTTTGGACCCCCGCCCCGCGGCCGTTTTTTCAGCTAGGGGCCCGAAACTCTGCGGGCGCGTAGTCCTTGACCCCTTCTCTTCAACGACCCCACCAAATTAACTCTAGCCCCTATGGCTCAGGCTGGGCGGGTCCCCAAAATCGGCCCGTCGCAACGTTTGGAGAAGAGAAACGTCGAAAAAAAGACTAAGTCCCAACGTCGACGTGCCCTGTTTGGACCCCCGCCCCGCGGCCGTTTTTTCAGCTAGGGGCCCGAAACTCTGCGGGCGCGTAGTCCTTGACCCCTTCTCTTCAACGACCCCACCAAATTAACTCTAGCCCCTATGGCTCAGGCTGGGCGGGTCCCCAAAATCGGCCCTTCGCAACGTTTGGAGAAGAGAAACGTCGAAAAAAAGACTAAGTCCCAACGTCGACGTGCCCTGTTTGGACCCCCGCCCCGCGGCCGTTTTTTCAGCTAGGGGCCCGAAACTCTGCGGGCGCGTAGTCCTTGACCCCTTCTCTTCAACGACCCCACCAAATTAACTCTAGCCCCTATGGCTCAGGCTGGGCGGGTCCCCAAAATCGGCCCGTCGCAACGTTTGGAGAAGAGAAACGTCGAAAAAAAGACTAAGTCCCAACGTCGACGTGCCCTGTTTGGACCCCCGCCCCGCGGCCGTTTTTTCAGCTAGGGGCCCGAAACTCTGCGGGCGCGTAGTCCTTGACCCCTTCTCTTCAACGACCCCACCAAATTAACTCTAGCCCCTATGGCTCAGGCTGGGCGGGTCCCCAAAATCGGCCCGTCGCAACGTTTGGAGAAGAGAAACGTCGAAAAAAAGACTAAGTCCCAACGTCGACGTGCCCTGTTTGGACCCCCGCCCCGCGGCCGTTTTTTCAGCTAGGGGCCCGAAACTCTGCGGGCGCGTAGTCCTTGACCCCTTCTCTTCAACGACCCCACCAAATTAACTCTAGCCCCTATGGCTCAGGCTGGGCGGGTCCCCAAAATCGGCCCGTCGCAACGTTTGGAGAAGAGAAACGTCGAAAAAAAGACTAAGTCCCAACGTCGACGTGCCCTGTTTGGACCCCCGCCCCGCGGCCGTTTTTTCAGCTAGGGGCCCGAAACTCTGCGGGCGCGTAGTCCTTGACCCCTTCTCTTCAACGACCCCACCAAATTAACTCTAGCCCCTATGGCTCAGGCTGGGCGGGTCCCCAAAATCGGCCCGTCGCAACGTTTGGAGAAGAGAAACGTCGAAAAAAAGACTAAGTCCCAACGTCGACGTGCCCTGTTTGGACCCCCGCCCCGCGGCCGTTTTTTCAGCTAGGGGCCCGAAACTCTGCGGGCGCGTAGTCCTTGACCCCTTCTCTTCAACGACCCCACCAAATTAACTCTAGCCCCTATGGCTCAGGCTGGGCGGGTCCCCAAAATCGGCCCGTCGCAACGTTTGGAGAAGAGAAACGTCGAAAAAAAGACTAAGTCCCAACGTCGACGTGCCCTGTTTGGACCCCCGCCCCGCGGCCGTTTTTTCAGCTAGGGGCCCGAAACTCTGCGGGCGCGTAGTCCTTGACCCCTTCTCTTCAACGACCCCACCAAATTAACTCTAGCCCCTATGGCTCAGGCTGGGCGGGTCCCCAAAATCGGCCCGTCGCAACGTTTGGAGAAGAGAAACGTCGAAAAAAAGACTAAGTCCCAACGTCGACGTGCCCTGTTTGGACCCCCGCCCCGCGGCCGTTTTTTCAGCTAGGGGCCCGAAACTCTGCGGGCGCGTAGTCCTTGACCCCTTCTCTTCAACGACCCCACCAAATTAACTCTAGCCCCTATGGCTCAGGCTGGGCGGGTCCCCAAAATCGGCCCGTCGCAACGTTTGGAGAAGAGAAACGTCGAAAAAAAGACTAAGTCCCAACGTCGACGTGCCCTGTTTGGACCCCCGCCCCGCGGCCGTTTTTTCAGCTAGGGGCCCGAAACTCTGCGGGCGCGTAGTCCTTGACCCCTTCTCTTCAACGACCCCACCAAATTAACTCTAGCCCCTATGGCTCAGGCTGGGCGGGTCCCCAAAATCGGCCCGTCGCAACGTTTGGAGAAGAGAAACGTCGAAAAAAAGACTAAGTCCCAACGTCGACGTGCCCTGTTTGGACCCCCGCCCCGCGGCCGTTTTTTCAGCTAGGGGCCCGAAACTCTGCGGGCGCGTAGTCCTTGACCCCTTCTCTTCAACGACCCCACCAAATTAACTCTAGCCCCTATGGCTCAGGCTGGGCGGGTCCCCAAAATCGGCCCGTCGCAACGTTTGGAGAAGAGAAACGTCGAAAAAAAGACTAAGTCCCAACGTCGACGTGCCCTGTTTGGACCCCCGCCCCGCGGCCGTTTTTTCAGCTAGGGGCCCGAAACTCTGCGGGCGCGTAGTCCTTGACCCCTTCTCTTCAACGACCCCACCAAATTAACTCTAGCCCCTATGGCTCAGGCTGGGCGGGTCCCCAAAATCGGCCCGTCGCAACGTTTGGAGAAGAGAAACGTCGAAAAAAAGACTAAGTCCCAACGTCGACGTGCCCTGTTTGGACCCCCGCCCCGCGGCCGTTTTTTCAGCTAGGGGCCCGAAACTCTGCGGGCGCGTAGTCCTTGACCCCTTCTCTTCAACGACCCCACCAAATTAACTCTAGCCCCTATGGCTCAGGCTGGGCGGGTCCCCAAAATCGGCCCGTCGCAACGTTTGGAGAAGAGAAACGTCGAAAAAAAGACTAAGTCCCAACGTCGACGTGCCCTGTTTGGACCCCCGCCCCGCGGCCGTTTTTTCAGCTAGGGGCCCGAAACTCTGCGGGCGCGTAGTCCTTGACCCCTTCTCTTCAACGACCCCACCAAATTAACTCTAGCCCCTATGGCTCAGGCTGGGCGGGTCCCCAAAATCGGCCCGTCGCAACGTTTGGAGAAGAGAAACGTCGAAAAAAAGACTAAGTCCCAACGTCGACGTGCCCTGTTTGGACCCCCGCCCCGCGGCCGTTTTTTCAGCTAGGGGCCCGAAACTCTGCGGGCGCGTAGTCCTTGACCCCTTCTCTTCAACGACCCCACCAAATTAACTCTAGCCCCTATGGCTCAGGCTGGGCGGGTCCCCAAAATCGGCCCCTCGCAACGTTTGGAGAAGAGAAACGTCGAAAAAAAGACTAAGTCCCAACGTCGACGTGCCCTGTTTGGACCCCCGCCCCGCGGCCGTTTTTTCAGCTAGGGGCCCGAAACTCTGCGGGCGCGTAGTCCTTGACCCCTTCTCTTCAACGACCCCACCAAATTAACTCTAGCCCCTATGGCTCAGGCTGGGCGGGTCCCCAAAATCGGCCCTTCGCAACGTTTGGAGAAGAGAAACGTCGAAAAAAAGACTAAGTCCCAACGTCGACGTGCCCTGTTTGGACCCCCGCCCCGCGGCCGTTTTTTCAGCTAGGGGCCCGAAACTCTGCGGGCGCGTAGTCCTTGACCCCTTCTCTTCAACGACCCCACCAAATTAACTCTAGCCCCTATGGCTCAGGCTGGGCGGGTCCCCAAAATCGGCCCGTCGCAACGTTTGGAGAAGAGAAACGTCGAAAAAAAGACTAAGTCCCAACGTCGACGTGCCCTGTTTGGACCCCCGCCCCGCGGCCGTTTTTTCAGCTAGGGGCCCGAAACTCTGCGGGCGCGTAGTCCTTGACCCCTTCTCTTCAACGACCCCACCAAATTAACTCTAGCCCCTATGGCTCAGGCTGGGCGGGTCCCCAAAATCGGCCCTTCGCAACGTTTGGAGAAGAGAAACGTCGAAAAAAAGACTAAGTCCCAACGTCGACGTGCCCTGTTTGGACCCCCGCCCCGCGGCCGTTTTTTCAGCTAGGGGCCCGAAACTCTGCGGGCGCGTAGTCCTTGACCCCTTCTCTTCAACGACCCCACCAAATTAACTCTAGCCCCTATGGCTCAGGCTGGGCGGGTCCCCAAAATCGGCCCGTCGCAACGTTTGGAGAAGAGAAACGTCGAAAAAAAGACTAAGTCCCAACGTCGACGTGCCCTGTTTGGACCCCCGCCCCGCGGCCGTTTTTTCAGCTAGGGGCCCGAAACTCTGCGGGCGCGTAGTCCTTGACCCCTTCTCTTCAACGACCCCACCAAATTAACTCTAGCCCCTATGGCTCAGGCTGGGCGGGTCCCCAAAATCGGCCCGTCGCAACGTTTGGAGAAGAGAAACGTCGAAAAAAAGACTAAGTCCCAACGTCGACGTGCCCTGTTTGGACCCCCGCCCCGCGGCCGTTTTTTCAGCTAGGGGCCCGAAACTCTGCGGGCGCGTAGTCCTTGACCCCTTCTCTTCAACGACCCCACCAAATTAACTCTAGCCCCTATGGCTCAGGCTGGGCGGGTCCCCAAAATCGGCCCCTCGCAACGTTTGGAGAAGAGAAACGTCGAAAAAAAGACTAAGTCCCAACGTCGACGTGCCCTGTTTGGACCCCCGCCCCGCGGCCGTTTTTTCAGCTAGGGGCCCGAAACTCTGCGGGCGCGTAGTCCTTGACCCCTTCTCTTCACCGACCCCACCAAATTAACTCTAGCCCCTATGGCTCAGGCTGGGCGGGTCCCCAAAATCGGCCCCTCGCAACGTTTGGAGAAGAGAAACGTCGAAAAAAAGACTAAGTCCCAACGTCGACGTGCCCTGTTTGGACCCCCGCCCCGCGGCCGTTTTTTCAGCTAGGGGCCCGAAACTCTGCGGGCGCGTAGTCCTTGACCCCTTCTCTTCAACGACCCCACCAAATTAACTCTAGCCCCTATGGCTCAGGCTGGGCGGGTCCCCAAAATCGGCCCTTCGCAACGTTTGGAGAAGAGAAACGTCGAAAAAAAGACTAAGTCCCAACGTCGACGTGCCCTGTTTGGACCCCCGCCCCGCGGCCGTTTTTTCAGCTAGGGGCCCGAAACTCTGCGGGCGCGTAGTCCTTGACCCCTTCTCTTCAACGACCCCACCAAATTAACTCTAGCCCCTATGGCTCAGGCTGGGCGGGTCCCCAAAATCGGCCCGTCGCAACGTTTGGAGAAGAGAAACGTCGAAAAAAAGACTAAGTCCCAACGTCGACGTGCCCTGTTTGGACCCCCGCCCCGCGGCCGTTTTTTCAGCTAGGGGCCCGAAACTCTGCGGGCGCGTAGTCCTTGACCCCTTCTCTTCAACGACCCCACCAAATTAACTCTAGCCCCTATGGCTCAGGCTGGGCGGGTCCCCAAAATCGGCCCCTCGCAACGTTTGGAGAAGAGAAACGTCGAAAAAAAGACTAAGTCCCAACGTCGACGTGCCCTGTTTGGACCCCCGCCCCGCGGCCGTTTTTTCAGCTAGGGGCCCGAAACTCTGCGGGCGCGTAGTCCTTGACCCCTTCTCTTCAACGACCCCACCAAATTAACTCTAGCCCCTATGGCTCAGGCTGGGCGGGTCCCCAAAATCGGCCCGTCGCAACGTTTGGAGAAGAGAAACGTCGAAAAAAAGACTAAGTCCCAACGTCGACGTGCCCTGTTTGGACCCCCGCCCCGCGGCCGTTTTTTCAGCTAGGGGCCCGAAACTCTGCGGGCGCGTAGTCCTTGACCCCTTCTCTTCAACGACCCCACCAAATTAACTCTAGCCCCTATGGCTCAGGCTGGGCGGGTCCCCAAAATCGGCCCGTCGCAACGTTTGGAGAAGAGAAACGTCGAAAAAAAGACTAAGTCCCAACGTCGACGTGCCCTGTTTGGACCCCCGCCCCGCGGCCGTTTTTTCAGCTAGGGGCCCGAAACTCTGCGGGCGCGTAGTCCTTGACCCCTTCTCTTCAACGACCCCACCAAATTAACTCTAGCCCCTATGGCTCAGGCTGGGCGGGTCCCCAAAATCGGCCCTTCGCAACGTTTGGAGAAGAGAAACGTCGAAAAAAAGACTAAGTCCCAACGTCGACGTGCCCTGTTTGGACCCCCGCCCCGCGGCCGTTTTTTCAGCTAGGGGCCCGAAACTCTGCGGGCGCGTAGTCCTTGACCCCTTCTCTTCAACGACCCCACCAAATTAACTCTAGCCCCTATGGCTCAGGCTGGGCGGGTCCCCAAAATCGGCCCTTCGCAACGTTTGGAGAAGAGAAACGTCGAAAAAAAGACTAAGTCCCAACGTCGACGTGCCCTGTTTGGACCCCCGCCCCGCGGCCGTTTTTTCAGCTAGGGGCCCGAAACTCTGCGGGCGCGTAGTCCTTGACCCCTTCTCTTCAACGACCCCACCAAATTAACTCTAGCCCCTATGGCTCAGGCTGGGCGGGTCCCCAAAATCGGCCCGTCGCAACGTTTGGAGAAGAGAAACGTCGAAAAAAAGACTAAGTCCCAACGTCGACGTGCCCTGTTTGGACCCCCGCCCCGCGGCCGTTTTTTCAGCTAGGGGCCCGAAACTCTGCGGGCGCGTAGTCCTTGACCCCTTCTCTTCAACGACCCCACCAAATTAACTCTAGCCCCTATGGCTCAGGCTGGGCGGGTCCCCAAAATCGGCCCGTCGCAACGTTTGGAGAAGAGAAACGTCGAAAAAAAGACTAAGTCCCAACGTCGACGTGCCCTGTTTGGACCCCCGCCCCGCGGCCGTTTTTTCAGCTAGGGGCCCGAAACTCTGCGGGCGCGTAGTCCTTGACCCCTTCTCTTCAACGACCCCACCAAATTAACTCTAGCCCCTATGGCTCAGGCTGGGCGGGTCCCCAAAATCGGCCCGTCGCAACGTTTGGAGAAGAGAAACGTCGAAAAAAAGACTAAGTCCCAACGTCGACGTGCCCTGTTTGGACCCCCGCCCCGCGGCCGTTTTTTCAGCTAGGGGCCCGAAACTCTGCGGGCGCGTAGTCCTTGACCCCTTCTCTTCAACGACCCCACCAAATTAACTCTAGCCCCTATGGCTCAGGCTGGGCGGGTCCCCAAAATCGGCCCCTCGCAACGTTTGGAGAAGAGAAACGTCGAAAAAAAGACTAAGTCCCAACGTCGACGTGCCCTGTTTGGACCCCCGCCCCGCGGCCGTTTTTTCAGCTAGGGGCCCGAAACTCTGCGGGCGCGTAGTCCGTGACCCCTTCTCTTCAACGACCCCACCAAATTAACTCTAGCCCCTATGGCTCAGGCTGGGCGGGTCCCCAAAATCGGCCCTTCGCAACGTTTGGAGAAGAGAAACGTCGAAAAAAAGACTAAGTCCCAACGTCGACGTGCCCTGTTTGGACCCCCGCCCCGCGGCCGTTTTTTCAGCTAGGGGCCCGAAACTCTGCGGGCGCGTAGTCCTTGACCCCTTCTCTTCAACGACCCCACCAAATTAACTCTAGCCCCTATGGCTCAGGCTGGGCGGGTCCCCAAAATCGGCCCTTCGCAACGTTTGGAGAAGAGAAACGTCGAAAAAAAGACTAAGTCCCAACGTCGACGTGCCCTGTTTGGACCCCCGCCCCGCGGCCGTTTTTTCAGCTAGGGGCCCGAAACTCTGCGGGCGCGTAGTCCTTGACCCCTTCTCTTCAACGACCCCACCAAATTAACTCTAGCCCCTATGGCTCAGGCTGGGCGGGTCCCCAAAATCGGCCCGTCGCAACGTTTGGAGAAGAGAAACGTCGAAAAAAAGACTAAGTCCCAACGTCGACGTGCCCTGTTTGGACCCCCGCCCCGCGGCCGTTTTTTCAGCTAGGGGCCCGAAACTCTGCGGGCGCGTAGTCCTTGACCCCATCTCTTCAACGACCCCACCAAATTAACTCTAGCCCCTATGGCTCAGGCTGGGCGGGTCCCCAAAATCGGCCCGTCGCAACGTTTGGAGAAGAGAAACGTCGAAAAAAAGACTAAGTCCCAACGTCGACGTGCCCTGTTTGGACCCCCGCCCCGCGGCCGTTTTTTCAGCTAGGGGCCCGAAACTCTGCGGGCGCGTAGTCCTTGACCCCTTCTCTTCAACGACCCCACCAAATTAACTCTAGCCCCTATGGCTCAGGCTGGGCGGGTCCCCAAAATCGGCCCGTCGCAACGTTTGGAGAAGAGAAACGTCGAAAAAAAGACTAAGTCCCAACGTCGACGTGCCCTGTTTGGACCCCCGCCCCGCGGCCGTTTTTTCAGCTAGGGGCCCGAAACTCTGCGGGCGCGTAGTCCTTGACCCCTTCTCTTCAACGACCCCACCAAATTAACTCTAGCCCCTATGGCTCAGGCTGGGCGGGTCCCCAAAATCGGCCCATCGCAACGTTTGGAGAAGAGAAACGTCGAAAAAAAGACTAAGTCCCAACGTCGACGTGCCCTGTTTGGACCCCCGCCCCGCGGCCGTTTTTTCAGCTAGGGGCCCGAAACTCTGCGGGCGCGTAGTCCTTGACCCCTTCTCTTCAACGACCCCACCAAATTAACTCTAGCCCCTATGGCTCAGGCTGGGCGGGTCCCCAAAATCGGCCCGTCGCAACGTTTGGAGAAGAGAAACGTCGAAAAAAAGACTAAGTCCCAACGTCGACGTGCCCTGTTTGGACCCCCGCCCCGCGGCCGTTTTTTCAGCTAGGGGCCCGAAACTCTGCGGGCGCGTAGTCCTTGACCCCTTCTCTTCAACGACCCCACCAAATTAACTCTAGCCCCTATGGCTCAGGCTGGGCGGGTCCCCAAAATCGGCCCGTCGCAACGTTTGGAGAAGAGAAACGTCGAAAAAAAGACTAAGTCCCAACGTCGACGTGCCCTGTTTGGACCCCCGCCCCGCGGCCGTTTTTTCAGCTAGGGGCCCGAAACTCTGCGGGCGCGTAGTCCTTGACCCCTTCTCTTCAACGACCCCACCAAATTAACTCTAGCCCCTATGGCTCAGGCTGGGCGGGTCCCCAAAATCGGCCCGTCGCAACGTTTGGAGAAGAGAAACGTCGAAAAAAAGACTAAGTCCCAACGTCGACGTGCCCTGTTTGGACCCCCGCCCCGCGGCCGTTTTTTCAGCTAGGGGCCCGAAACTCTGCGGGCGCGTAGTCCTTGACCCCTTCTCTTCAACGACCCCACCAAATTAACTCTAGCCCCTATGGCTCAGGCTGGGCGGGTCCCCAAAATCGGCCCCTCGCAACGTTTGGAGAAGAGAAACGTCGAAAAAAAGACTAAGTCCCAACGTCGACGTGCCCTGTTTGGACCCCCGCCCCGCGGCCGTTTTTTCAGCTAGGGGCCCGAAACTCTGCGGGCGCGTAGTCCTTGACCCCTTCTCTTCAACGACCCCACCAAATTAACTCTAGCCCCTATGGCTCAGGCTGGGCGGGTCCCCAAAATCGGCCCGTCGCAACGTTTGGAGAAGAGAAACGTCGAAAAAAAGACTAAGTCCCAACGTCGACGTGCCCTGTTTGGACCCCCGCCCCGCGGCCGTTTTTTCAGCTAGGGGCCCGAAACTCTGCGGGCGCGTAGTCCTTGACCCCTTCTCTTCAACGACCCCACCAAATTAACTCTAGCCCCTATGGCTCAGGCTGGGCGGGTCCCCAAAATCGGCCCGTCGCAACGTTTGGAGAAGAGAAACGTCGAAAAAAAGACTAAGTCCCAACGTCGACGTGCCCTGTTTGGACCCCCGCCCCGCGGCCGTTTTTTCAGCTAGGGGCCCGAAACTCTGCGGGCGCGTAGTCCTTGACCCCTTCTCTTCAACGACCCCACCAAATTAACTCTAGCCCCTATGGCTCAGGCTGGGCGGGTCCCCAAAATCGGCCCGTCGCAACGTTTGGAGAAGAGAAACGTCGAAAAAAAGACTAAGTCCCAACGTCGACGTGCCCTGTTTGGACCCCCGCCCCGCGGCCGTTTTTTCAGCTAGGGGCCCGAAACTCTGCGGGCGCGTAGTCCTTGACCCCTTCTCTTCAACGACCCCACCAAATTAACTCTAGCCCCTATGGCTCAGGCTGGGCGGGTCCCCAAAATCGGCCCCTCGCAACGTTTGGAGAAGAGAAACGTCGAAAAAAAGACTAAGTCCCAACGTCGACGTGCCCTGTTTGGACCCCCGCCCCGCGGCCGTTTTTTCAGCTAGGGGCCCGAAACTCTGCGGGCGCGTAGTCCTTGACCCCTTCTCTTCAACGACCCCACCAAATTAACTCTAGCCCCTATGGCTCAGGCTGGGCGGGTCCCCAAAATCGGCCCGTCGCAACGTTTGGAGAAGAGAAACGTCGAAAAAAAGACTAAGTCCCAACGTCGACGTGCCCTGTTTGGACCCCCGCCCCGCGGCCGTTTTTTCAGCTAGGGGCCCGAAACTCTGCGGGCGCGTAGTCCTTGACCCCTTCTCTTCAACGACCCCACCAAATTAACTCTAGCCCCTATGGCTCAGGCTGGGCGGGTCCCCAAAATCGGCCCGTCGCAACGTTTGGAGAAGAGAAACGTCGAAAAAAAGACTAAGTCCCAACGTCGACGTGCCCTGTTTGGACCCCCGCCCCGCGGCCGTTTTTTCAGCTAGGGGCCCGAAACTCTGCGGGCGCGTAGTCCTTGACCCCTTCTCTTCAACGACCCCACCAAATTAACTCTAGCCCCTATGGCTCAGGCTGGGCGGGTCCCCAAAATCGGCCCGTCGCAACGTTTGGAGAAGAGAAACGTCGAAAAAAAGACTAAGTCCCAACGTCGACGTGCCCTGTTTGGACCCCCGCCCCGCGGCCGTTTTTTCAGCTAGGGGCCCGAAACTCTGCGGGCGCGTAGTCCTTGACCCCTTCTCTTCAACGACCCCACCAAATTAACTCTAGCCCCTATGGCTCAGGCTGGGCGGGTCCCCAAAATCGGCCCGTCGCAACGTTTGGAGAAGAGAAACGTCGAAAAAAAGACTAAGTCCCAACGTCGACGTGCCCTGTTTGGACCCCCGCCCCGCGGCCGTTTTTTCAGCTAGGGGCCCGAAACTCTGCGGGCGCGTAGTCCTTGACCCCTTCTCTTCAACGACCCCACCAAATTAACTCTAGCCCCTATGGCTCAGGCTGGGCGGGTCCCCAAAATCGGCCCGTCGCAACGTTTGGAGAAGAGAAACGTCGAAAAAAAGACTAAGTCCCAACGTCGACGTGCCCTGTTTGGACCCCCGCCCCGCGGCCGTTTTTTCAGCTAGGGGCCCGAAACTCTGCGGGCGCGTAGTCCTTGACCCCTTCTCTTCAACGACCCCACCAAATTAACTCTAGCCCCTATGGCTCAGGCTGGGCGGGTCCCCAAAATCGGCCCGTCGCAACGTTTGGAGAAGAGAAACGTCGAAAAAAAGACTAAGTCCCAACGTCGACGTGCCCTGTTTGGACCCCCGCCCCGCGGCCGTTTTTTCAGCTAGGGGCCCGAAACTCTGCGGGCGCGTAGTCCTTGACCCCTTCTCTTCAACGACCCCACCAAATTAACTCTAGCCCCTATGGCTCAGGCTGGGCGGGTCCCCAAAATCGGCCCGTCGCAACGTTTGGAGAAGAGAAACGTCGAAAAAAAGACTAAGTCCCAACGTCGACGTGCCCTGTTTGGACCCCCGCCCCGCGGCCGTTTTTTCAGCTAGGGGCCCGAAACTCTGCGGGCGCGTAGTCCTTGACCCCTTCTCTTCAACGACCCCACCAAATTAACTCTAGCCCCTATGGCTCAGGCTGGGCGGGTCCCCAAAATCGGCCCGTCGCAACGTTTGGAGAAGAGAAACGTCGAAAAAAAGACTAAGTCCCAACGTCGACGTGCCCTGTTTGGACCCCCGCCCCGCGGCCGTTTTTTCAGCTAGGGGCCCGAAACTCTGCGGGCGCGTAGTCCTTGACCCCTTCTCTTCAACGACCCCACCAAATTAACTCTAGCCCCTATGGCTCAGGCTGGGCGGGTCCCCAAAATCGGCCCGTCGCAACGTTTGGAGAAGAGAAACGTCGAAAAAAAGACTAAGTCCCAACGTCGACGTGCCCTGTTTGGACCCCCGCCCCGCGGCCGTTTTTTCAGCTAGGGGCCCGAAACTCTGCGGGCGCGTAGTCCTTGACCCCTTCTCTTCAACGACCCCACCAAATTAACTCTAGCCCCTATGGCTCAGGCTGGGCGGGTCCCCAAAATCGGCCCGTCGCAACGTTTGGAGAAGAGAAACGTCGAAAAAAAGACTAAGTCCCAACGTCGACGTGCCCTGTTTGGACCCCCGCCCCGCGGCCGTTTTTTCAGCTAGGGGCCCGAAACTCTGCGGGCGCGTAGTCCTTGACCCCTTCTCTTCAACGACCCCACCAAATTAACTCTAGCCCCTATGGCTCAGGCTGGGCGGGTCCCCAAAATCGGCCCGTCGCAACGTTTGGAGAAGAGAAACGTCGAAAAAAAGACTAAGTCCCAACGTCGACGTGCCCTGTTTGGACCCCCGCCCCGCGGCCGTTTTTTCAGCTAGGGGCCCGAAACTCTGCGGGCGCGTAGTCCTTGACCCCTTCTCTTCAACGACCCCACCAAATTAACTCTAGCCCCTATGGCTCAGGCTGGGCGGGTCCCCAAAATCGGCCCGTCGCAACGTTTGGAGAAGAGAAACGTCGAAAAAAAGACTAAGTCCCAACGTCGACGTGCCCTGTTTGGACCCCCGCCCCGCGGCCGTTTTTTCAGCTAGGGGCCCGAAACTCTGCGGGCGCGTAGTCCTTGACCCCTTCTCTTCAACGACCCCACCAAATTAACTCTAGCCCCTATGGCTCAGGCTGGGCGGGTCCCCAAAATCGGCCCGTCGCAACGTTTGGAGAAGAGAAACGTCGAAAAAAAGACTAAGTCCCAACGTCGACGTGCCCTGTTTGGACCCCCGCCCCGCGGCCGTTTTTTCAGCTAGGGGCCCGAAACTCTGCGGGCGCGTAGTCCTTGACCCCTTCTCTTCAACGACCCCACCAAATTAACTCTAGCCCCTATGGCTCAGGCTGGGCGGGTCCCCAAAATCGGCCCGTCGCAACGTTTGGAGAAGAGAAACGTCGAAAAAAAGACTAAGTCCCAACGTCGACGTGCCCTGTTTGGACCCCCGCCCCGCGGCCGTTTTTTCAGCTAGGGGCCCGAAACTCTGCGGGCGCGTAGTCCTTGACCCCTTCTCTTCAACGACCCCACCAAATTAACTCTAGCCCCTATGGCTCAGGCTGGGCGGGTCCCCAAAATCGGCCCGTCGCAACGTTTGGAGAAGAGAAACGTCGAAAAAAAGACTAAGTCCCAACGTCGACGTGCCCTGTTTGGACCCCCGCCCCGCGGCCGTTTTTTCAGCTAGGGGCCCGAAACTCTGCGGGCGCGTAGTCCTTGACCCCTTCTCTTCAACGACCCCACCAAATTAACTCTAGCCCCTATGGCTCAGGCTGGGCGGGTCCCCAAAATCGGCCCGTCGCAACGTTTGGAGAAGAGAAACGTCGAAAAAAAGACTAAGTCCCAACGTCGACGTGCCCTGTTTGGACCCCCGCCCCGCGGCCGTTTTTTCAGCTAGGGGCCCGAAACTCTGCGGGCGCGTAGTCCTTGACCCCTTCTCTTCAACGACCCCACCAAATTAACTCTAGCCCCTATGGCTCAGGCTGGGCGGGTCCCCAAAATCGGCCCGTCGCAACGTTTGGAGAAGAGAAACGTCGAAAAAAAGACTAAGTCCCAACGTCGACGTGCCCTGTTTGGACCCCCGCCCCGCGGCCGTTTTTTCAGCTAGGGGCCCGAAACTCTGCGGGCGCGTAGTCCTTGACCCCTTCTCTTCAACGACCCCACCAAATTAACTCTAGCCCCTATGGCTCAGGCTGGGCGGGTCCCCAAAATCGGCCCGTCGCAACGTTTGGAGAAGAGAAACGTCGAAAAAAAGACTAAGTCCCAACGTCGACGTGCCCTGTTTGGACCCCCGCCCCGCGGCCGTTTTTTCAGCTAGGGGCCCGAAACTCTGCGGGCGCGTAGTCCTTGACCCCTTCTCTTCAACGACCCCACCAAATTAACTCTAGCCCCTATGGCTCAGGCTGGGCGGGTCCCCAAAATCGGCCCGTCGCAACGTTTGGAGAAGAGAAACGTCGAAAAAAAGACTAAGTCCCAACGTCGACGTGCCCTGTTTGGACCCCCGCCCCGCGGCCGTTTTTTCAGCTAGGGGCCCGAAACTCTGCGGGCGCGTAGTCCTTGACCCCTTCTCTTCAACGACCCCACCAAATTAACTCTAGCCCCTATGGCTCAGGCTGGGCGGGTCCCCAAAATCGCCCCGTCGCAACGTTTGGAGAAGAGAAACGTCGAAAAAAAGACTAAGTCCCAACGTCGACGTGCCCTGTTTGGACCCCCGCCCCGCGGCCGTTTTTTCAGCTAGGGGCCCGAAACTCTGCGGGCGCGTAGTCCTTGACCCCTTCTCTTCAACGACCCCACCAAATTAACTCTAGCCCCTATGGCTCAGGCTGGGCGGGTCCCCAAAATCGCCCCGTCGCAACGTTTGGAGAAGAGAAACGTCGAAAAAAAGACTAAGTCCCAACGTCGACGTGCCCTGTTTGGACCCCCGCCCCGCGGCCGTTTTTTCAGCTAGGGGCCCGAAACTCTGCGGGCGCGTAGTCCTTGACCCCTTCTCTTCAACGACCCCACCAAATTAACTCTAGCCCCTATGGCTCAGGCTGGGCGGGTCCCCAAAATCGACCCGTCGCAACGTTTGGAGAAGAGAAACGTCGAAAAAAAGACTAAGTCCCAACGTCGACGTGCCCTGTTTGGACCCCCGCCCCGCGGCCGTTTTTTCAGCTAGGGGCCCGAAACTCTGCGGGCGCGTAGTCCTTGACCCCTTCTCTTCAACGACCCCACCAAATTAACTCTAGCCCCTATGGCTCAGGCTGGGCGGGTCCCCAAAATCGGCCCGTCGCAACGTTTGGAGAAGAGAAACGTCGAAAAAAAGACTAAGTCCCAACGTCGACGTGCCCTGTTTGGACCCCCGCCCCGCGGCCGTTTTTTAAGCTAGGGGCCCGAAACTCTGCGGGCGCGTAGTCCTTGACCCCTTCTCTTCAACGACCCCACCAAATTAACTCTAGCCCCTATGGCTCAGGCTGGGCGGGTCCCCAAAATCGCCCCGTCGCAACGTTTGGAGAAGAGAAACGTCGAAAAAAAGACTAAGTCCCAACGTCGACGTGCCCTGTTTGGACCCCCGCCCCGCGGCCGTTTTTTCAGCTACGGGCCCGAAACTCTGCGGGCGCGTAGTCCTTGACCCCTTCTCTTCAACGACCCCACCAAATTAACTCTAGCCCCTATGGCTCAGGCTGGGCGGGTCCCCAAAATCGCCCCGTCGCAACGTTTGGAGAAGAGAAACGTCGAAAAAAAGACTAAGTCCCAACGTCGACGTGCCCTGTTTGGACCCCCGCCCCGCGGCCGTTTTTTCAGCTAGGGGCCCGAAACTCTGCGGGCGCGTAGTCCTTGACCCCTTCTCTTCAACGACCCCACCAAATTAACTCTAGCCCCTATGGCTCAGGCTGGGCGGGTCCCCAAAATCGCCCCGTCGCAACGTTTGGAGAAGAGAAACGTCGAAAAAAAGACTAAGTCCCAACGTCGACGTGCCCTGTTTGGACCCCCGCCCCGCGGCCGTTTTTTCAGCTAGGGGCCCGAAACTCTGCGGGCGCGTAGTCCTTGACCCCTTCTCTTCAACGACCCCACCAAATTAACTCTAGCCCCTATGGCTCAGGCTGGGCGGGTCCCCAAAATCGCCCCGTCGCAACGTTTGGAGAAGAGAAACGTCGAAAAAAAGACTAAGTCCCAACGTCGACGTGCCCTGTTTGGACCCCCGCCCCGCGGCCGTTTTTTCAGCTAGGGGCCCGAAACTCTGCGGGCGCGTAGTCCTTGACCCCTTCTCTTCAACGACCCCACCAAATTAACTCTAGCCCCTATGGCTCAGGCTGGGCGGGTCCCCAAAATCGCCCCGTCGCAACGTTTGGAGAAGAGAAACGTCGAAAAAAAGACTAAGTCCCAACGTCGACGTGCCCTGTTTGGACCCCCGCCCCGCGGCCGTTTTTTCAGCTAGGGGCCCGAAACTCTGCGGGCGCGTAGTCCTTGACCCCTTCTCTTCAACGACCCCACCAAATTAACTCTAGCCCCTATGGCTCAGGCTGGGCGGGTCCCCAAAATCGCCCCGTCGCAACGTTTGGAGAAGAGAAACGTCGAAAAAAAGACTAAGTCCCAACGTCGACGTGCCCTGTTTGGACCCCCGCCCCGCGGCCGTTTTTTCAGCTAGGGGCCCGAAACTCTGCGGGCGCGTAGTCCTTGACCCCTTCTCTTCAACGACCCCACCAAATTAACTCTAGCCCCTATGGCTCAGGCTGGGCGGGTCCCCAAAATCGCCCCGTCGCAACGTTTGGAGAAGAGAAACGTCGAAAAAAAGACTAAGTCCCAACGTCGACGTGCCCTGTTTGGACCCCCGCCCCGCGGCCGTTTTTTCAGCTAGGGGCCCGAAACTCTGCGGGCGCGTAGTCCTTGACCCCTTCTCTTCAACGACCCCACCAAATTAACTCTAGCCCCTATGGCTCAGGCTGGGCGGGTCCCCAAAATCGCCCCGTCGCAACGTTTGGAGAAGAGAAACGTCGAAAAAAAGACTAAGTCCCAACGTCGACGTGCCCTGTTTGGACCCCCGCCCCGCGGCCGTTTTTTCAGCTAGGGGCCCGAAACTCTGCGGGCGCGTAGTCCTTGACCCCTTCTCTTCAACGACCCCACCAAATTAACTCTAGCCCCTATGGCTCAGGCTGGGCGGGTCCCCAAAATCGCCCCGTCGCAACGTTTGGAGAAGAGAAACGTCGAAAAAAAGACTAAGTCCCAACGTCGACGTGCCCTGTTTGGACCCCCGCCCCGCGGCCGTTTTTTCAGCTAGGGGCCCGAAACTCTGCGGGCGCGTAGTCCTTGACCCCTTCTCTTCAACGACCCCACCAAATTAACTCTAGCCCCTATGGCTCAGGCTGGGCGGGTCCCCAAAATCGCCCCGTCGCAACGTTTGGAGAAGAGAAACGTCGAAAAAAAGACTAAGTCCCAACGTCGACGTGCCCTGTTTGGACCCCCGCCCCGCGGCCGTTTTTTCAGCTAGGGGCCCGAAACTCTGCGGGCGCGTAGTCCTTGACCCCTTCTCTTCAACGACCCCACCAAATTAACTCTAGCCCCTATGGCTCAGGCTGGGCGGGTCCCCAAAATCGCCCCGTCGCAACGTTTGGAGAAGAGAAACGTCGAAAAAAAGACTAAGTCCCAACGTCGACGTGCCCTGTTTGGACCCCCGCCCCGCGGCCGTTTTTTCAGCTAGGGGCCCGAAACTCTGCGGGCGCGTAGTCCTTGACCCCTTCTCTTCAACGACCCCACCAAATTAACTCTAGCCCCTATGGCTCAGGCTGGGCGGGTCCCCAAAATCGGCCCGTCGCAACGTTTGGAGAAGAGAAACGTCGAAAAAAAGACTAAGTCCCAACGTCGACGTGCCCTGTTTGGACCCCCGCCCCGCGGCCGTTTTTTCAGCTAGGGGCCCGAAACTCTGCGGGCGCGTAGTCCTTGACCCCTTCTCTTCAACGACCCCACCAAATTAACTCTAGCCCCTATGGCTCAGGCTGGGCGGGTCCCCAAAATCGCCCCTTCGCAACGTTTGGAGAAGAGAAACGTCGAAAAAAAGACTAAGTCCCAACGTCGACGTGCCCTGTTTGGACCCCCGCCCCGCGGCCGTTTTTTCAGCTAGGGGCCCGAAACTCTGCGGGCGCGTAGTCCTTGACCCCTTCTCTTCAACGACCCCACCAAATTAACTCTAGCCCCTATGGCTCAGGCTGGGCGGGTCCCCAAAATCGCCCCGTCGCAACGTTTGGAGAAGAGAAACGTCGAAAAAAAGACTAAGTCCCAACGTCGACGTGCCCTGTTTGGACCCCCGCCCCGCGGCCGTTTTTTCAGCTAGGGGCCCGAAACTCTGCGGGCGCGTAGTCCTTGACCCCTTCTCTTCAACGACCCCACCAAATTAACTCTAGCCCCTATGGCTCAGGCTGGGCGGGTCCCCAAAATCGCCCCGTCGCAACGTTTGGAGAAGAGAAACGTCGAAAAAAAGACTAAGTCCCAACGTCGACGTGCCCTGTTTGGACCCCCGCCCCGCGGCCGTTTTTTCAGCTAGGGGCCCGAAACTCTGCGGGCGCGTAGTCCTTGACCCCTTCTCTTCAACGACCCCACCAAATTAACTCTAGCCCCTATGGCTCAGGCTGGGCGGGTCCCCAAAATCGCCCCGTCGCAACGTTTGGAGAAGAGAAACGTCGAAAAAAAGACTAAGTCCCAACGTCGACGTGCCCTGTTTGGACCCCCGCCCCGCGGCCGTTTTTTCAGCTAGGGGCCCGAAACTCTGCGGGCGCGTAGTCCTTGACCCCTTCTCTTCAACGACCCCACCAAATTAACTCTAGCCCCTATGGCTCAGGCTGGGCGGGTCCCCAAAATCGCCCCGTCGCAACGTTTGGAGAAGAGAAACGTCGAAAAAAAGACTAAGTCCCAACGTCGACGTGCCCTGTTTGGACCCCCGCCCCGCGGCCGTTTTTTAAGCTAGGGGCCCGAAACTCTGCGGGCGCGTAGTCCTTGACCCCTTCTCTTCAACGACCCCACCAAATTAACTCTAGCCCCTATGGCTCAGGCTGGGCGGGTCCCCAAACTCGCCCCGTCGCAACGTTTGGAGAAGAGAAACGTCGAAAAAAAGACTAAGTCCCAACGTCGACGTGCCCTGTTTGGACCCCCGCCCCGCGGCCGTTTTTTCAGCTAGGGGCCCGAAACTCTGCGGGCGCGTAGTCCTTGACCCCTTCTCTTCAACGACCCCACCAAATTAACTCTAGCCCCTATGGCTCAGGCTGGGCGGGTCCCCAAAATCGCCCCGTCGCAACGTTTGGAGAAGAGAAACGTCGAAAAAAAGACTAAGTCCCAACGTCGACGTGCCCTGTTTGGACCCCCGCCCCGCGGCCGTTTTTTCAGCTAGGGGCCCGAAACTCTGCGGGCGCGTAGTCCTTGACCCCTTCTCTTCAACGACCCCACCAAATTAACTCTAGCCCCTATGGCTCAGGCTGGGCGGGTCCCCAAAATCGCCCCGTCGCAACGTTTGGAGAAGAGAAACGTCGAAAAAAAGACTAAGTCCCAACGTCGACGTGCCCTGTTTGGACCCCCGCCCCGCGGCCGTTTTTTCAGCTAGGGGCCCGAAACTCTGCGGGCGCGTAGTCCTTGACCCCTTCTCTTCAACGACCCCACCAAATTAACTCTAGCCCCTATGGCTCAGGCTGGGCGGGTCCCCAAAATCGGCCCGTCGCAACGTTTGGAGAAGAGAAACGTCGAAAAAAAGACTAAGTCCCAACGTCGACGTGCCCTGTTTGGACCCCCGCCCCGCGGCCGTTTTTTCAGCTAGGGGCCCGAAACTCTGCGGGCGCGTAGTCCTTGACCCCTTCTCTTCAACGACCCCACCAAATTAACTCTAGCCCCTATGGCTCAGGCTGGGCGGGTCCCCAAAATCGCCCCGTCGCAACGTTTGGAGAAGAGAAACGTCGAAAAAAAGACTAAGTCCCAACGTCGACGTGCCCTGTTTGGACCCCCGCCCCGCGGCCGTTTTTTCAGCTAGGGGCCCGAAACTCTGCGGGCGCGTAGTCCTTGACCCCTTCTCTTCAACGACCCCACCAAATTAACTCTAGCCCCTATGGCTCAGGCTGGGCGGGTCCCCAAAATCGGCCCGTCGCAACGTTTGGAGAAGAGAAACGTCGAAAAAAAGACTAAGTCCCAACGTCGACGTGCCCTGTTTGGACCCCCGCCCCGCGGCCGTTTTTTCAGCTAGGGGCCCGAAACTCTGCGGGCGCGTAGTCCTTGACCCCTTCTCTTCAACGACCCCACCAAATTAACTCTAGCCCCTATGGCTCAGGCTGGGCGGGTCCCCAAAATCGCCCCGTCGCAACGTTTGGAGAAGAGAAACGTCGAAAAAAAGACTAAGTCCCAACGTCGACGTGCCCTGTTTGGACCCCCGCCCCGCGGCCGTTTTTTCAGCTAGGGGCCCGAAACTCTGCGGGCGCGTAGTCCTTGACCCCTTCTCTTCAACGACCCCACCAAATTAACTCTAGCCCCTATGGCTCAGGCTGGGCGGGTCCCCAAAATCGCCCCGTCGCAACGTTTGGAGAAGAGAAACGTCGAAAAAAAGACTAAGTCCCAACGTCGACGTGCCCTGTTTGGACCCCCGCCCCGCGGCCGTTTTTTCAGCTAGGGGCCCGAAACTCTGCGGGCGCGTAGTCCTTGACCCCTTCTCTTCAACGACCCCACCAAATTAACTCTAGCCCCTATGGCTCAGGCTGGGCGGGTCCCCAAAATCGGCCCGTCGCAACGTTTGGAGAAGAGAAACGTCGAAAAAAAGACTAAGTCCCAACGTCGACGTGCCCTGTTTGGACCCCCGCCCCGCGGCCGTTTTTTCAGCTAGGGGCCCGAAACTCTGCGGGCGCGTAGTCCTTGACCCCTTCTCTTCAACGACCCCACCAAATTAACTCTAGCCCCTATGGCTCAGGCTGGGCGGGTCCCCAAAATCGCCCCGTCGCAACGTTTGGAGAAGAGAAACGTCGAAAAAAAGACTAAGTCCCAACGTCGACGTGCCCTGTTTGGACCCCCGCCCCGCGGCCGTTTTTTCAGCTAGGGGCCCGAAACTCTGCGGGCGCGTAGTCCTTGACCCCTTCTCTTCAACGACCCCACCAAATTAACTCTAGCCCCTATGGCTCAGGCTGGGCGGGTCCCCAAAATCGCCCCGTCGCAACGTTTGGAGAAGAGAAACGTCGAAAAAAAGACTAAGTCCCAACGTCGACGTGCCCTGTTTGGACCCCCGCCCCGCGGCCGTTTTTTCAGCTAGGGGCCCGAAACTCTGCGGGCGCGTAGTCCTTGACCCCTTCTCTTCAACGACCCCACCAAATTAACTCTAGCCCCTATGGCTCAGGCTGGGCGGGTCCCCAAAATCGCCCCGTCGCAACGTTTGGAGAAGAGAAACGTCGAAAAAAAGACTAAGTCCCAACGTCGACGTGCCCTGTTTGGACCCCCGCCCCGCGGCCGTTTTTTCAGCTAGGGGCCCGAAACTCTGCGGGCGCGTAGTCCTTGACCCCTTCTCTTCAACGACCCCACCAAATTAACTCTAGCCCCTATGGCTCAGGCTGGGCGGGTCCCCAAAATCGGCCCGTCGCAACGTTTGGAGAAGAGAAACGTCGAAAAAAAGACTAAGTCCCAACGTCGACGTGCCCTGTTTGGACCCCCGCCCCGCGGCCGTTTTTTCAGCTAGGGGCCCGAAACTCTGCGGGCGCGTAGTCCTTGACCCCTTCTCTTCAACGACCCCACCAAATTAACTCTAGCCCCTATGGCTCAGGCTGGGCGGGTCCCCAAAATCGCCCCGTCGCAACGTTTGGAGAAGAGAAACGTCGAAAAAAAGACTAAGTCCCAACGTCGACGTGCCCTGTTTGGACCCCCGCCCCGCGGCCGTTTTTTCAGCTAGGGGCCCGAAACTCTGCGGGCGCGTAGTCCTTGACCCCTTCTCTTCAACGACCCCACCAAATTAACTCTAGCCCCTATGGCTCAGGCTGGGCGGGTCCCCAAAATCGGCCCGTCGCAACGTTTGGAGAAGAGAAACGTCGAAAAAAAGACTAAGTCCCAACGTCGACGTGCCCTGTTTGGACCCCCGCCCCGCGGCCGTTTTTTAAGCTAGGGGCCCGAAACTCTGCGGGCGCGTAGTCCTTGACCCCTTCTCTTCAACGACCCCACCAAATTAACTCTAGCCCCTATGGCTCAGGCTGGGCGGGTCCCCAAAATCGCCCCGTCGCAACGTTTGGAGAAGAGAAACGTCGAAAAAAAGACTAAGTCCCAACGTCGACGTGCCCTGTTTGGACCCCCGCCCCGCGGCCGTTTTTTCAGCTAGGGGCCCGAAACTCTGCGGGCGCGTAGTCCTTGACCCCTTCTCTTCAACGACCCCACCAAATTAACTCTAGCCCCTATGGCTCAGGCTGGGCGGGTCCCCAAAATCGACCCGTCGCAACGTTTGGAGAAGAGAAACGTCGAAAAAAAGACTAAGTCCCAACGTCGACGTGCCCTGTTTGGACCCCCGCCCCGCGGCCGTTTTTTAAGCAAGGGGCCCGAAACTCTGCGGGCGCGTAGTCCTTGACCCCTTCTCTTCAACGACCCCACCAAATTAACTCTAGCCCCTATGGCTCAGGCTGGGCGGGTCCCCAAAATCGCCCCGTCGCAACGTTTGGAGAAGAGAAACGTCGAAAAAAAGACTAAGTCCCAACGTCGACGTGCCCTGTTTGGACCCCCGCCCCGCGGCCGTTTTTTCAGCTAGGGGCCCGAAACTCTGCGGGCGCGTAGTCCTTGACCCCTTCTCTTCAACGACCCCACCAAATTAACTCTAGCCCCTATGGCTCAGGCTGGGCGGGTCCCCAAAATCGGCCCGTCGCAACGTTTGGAGAAGAGAAACGTCGAAAAAAAGACTAAGTCCCAACGTCGACGTGCCCTGTTTGGACCCCCGCCCCGCGGCCGTTTTTTCAGCTAGGGGCCCGAAACTCTGCGGGCGCGTAGTCCTTGACCCCTTCTCTTCAACGACCCCACCAAATTAACTCTAGCCCCTATGGCTCAGGCTGGGCGGGTCCCCAAAATCGCCCCGTCGCAACGTTTGGAGAAGAGAAACGTCGAAAAAAAGACTAAGTCCCAACGTCGACGTGCCCTGTTTGGACCCCCGCCCCGCGGCCGTTTTTTCAGCTAGGGGCCCGAAACTCTGCGGGCGCGTAGTCCTTGACCCCTTCTCTTCAACGACCCCACCAAATTAACTCTAGCCCCTATGGCTCAGGCTGGGCGGGTCCCCAAAATCGCCCCGTCGCAACGTTTGGAGAAGAGAAACGTCGAAAAAAAGACTAAGTCCCAACGTCGACGTGCCCTGTTTGGACCCCCGCCCCGCGGCCGTTTTTTCAGCTAGGGGCCCGAAACTCTGCGGGCGCGTAGTCCTTGACCCCTTCTCTTCAACGACCCCACCAAATTAACTCTAGCCCCTATGGCTCAGGCTGGGCGGGTCCCCAAAATCGGCACATCGCAACGTTTGGAGAAGAGAAACGTCGAAAAAAAGACTAAGTCCCAACGTCGACGTGCCCTGTTTGGACCCCCGCCCCGCGGCCGTTTTTTCAGCTAGGGGCCCGAAACTCTGCGGGCGCGTAGTCCTTGACCCCTTCTCTTCAACGACCCCACCAAATTAACTCTAGCCCCTATGGCTCAGGCTGGGCGGGTCCCCAAAATCGCCCCTTCGCAACGTTTGGAGAAGAGAAACGTCGAAAAAAAGACTAAGTCCCAACGTCGACGTGCCCTGTTTGGACCCCCGCCCCGCGGCCGTTTTTTCAGCTAGGGGCCCGAAACTCTGCGGGCGCGTAGTCCTTGACCCCTTCTCTTCAACGACCCCACCAAATTAACTCTAGCCCCTATGGCTCAGGCTGGGCGGGTCCCCAAAATCGCCCCGTCGCAACGTTTGGAGAAGAGAAACGTCGAAAAAAAGACTAAGTCCCAACGTCGACGTGCCCTGTTTGGACCCCCGCCCCGCGGCCGTTTTTTCAGCTAGGGGCCCGAAACTCTGCGGGCGCGTAGTCCTTGACCCCTTCTCTTCAACGACCCCACCAAATTAACTCTAGCCCCTATGGCTCAGGCTGGGCGGGTCCCCAAAATCGCCCCGTCGCAACGTTTGGAGAAGAGAAACGTCGAAAAAAAGACTAAGTCCCAACGTCGACGTGCCCTGTTTGGACCCCCGCCCCGCGGCCGTTTTTTCAGCTAGGGGCCCGAAACTCTGCGGGCGCGTAGTCCTTGACCCCTTCTCTTCAACGACCCCACCAAATTAACTCTAGCCCCTATGGCTCAGGCTGGGCGGGTCCCCAAAATCGCCCCGTCGCAACGTTTGGAGAAGAGAAACGTCGAAAAAAAGACTAAGTCCCAACGTCGACGTGCCCTGTTTGGACCCCCGCCCCGCGGCCGTTTTTTCAGCTAGGGGCCCGAAACTCTGCGGGCGCGTAGTCCTTGACCCCTTCTCTTCAACGACCCCACCAAATTAACTCTAGCCCCTATGGCTCAGGCTGGGCGGGTCCCCAAAATCGCCCCGTCGCAACGTTTGGAGAAGAGAAACGTCGAAAAAAAGACTAAGTCCCAACGTCGACGTGCCCTGTTTGGACCCCCGCCCCGCGGCCGTTTTTTCAGCTAGGGGCCCGAAACTCTGCGGGCGCGTAGTCCTTGACCCCTTCTCTTCAACGACCCCACCAAATTAACTCTAGCCCCTATGGCTCAGGCTGGGCGGGTCCCCAAAATCGCCCCGTCGCAACGTTTGGAGAAGAGAAACGTCGAAAAAAAGACTAAGTCCCAACGTCGACGTGCCCTGTTTGGACCCCCGCCCCGCGGCCGTTTTTTCAGCTAGGGGCCCGAAACTCTGCGGGCGCGTAGTCCTTGACCCCTTCTCTTCAACGACCCCACCAAATTAACTCTAGCCCCTATGGCTCAGGCTGGGCGGGTCCCCAAAATCGCCCCGTCGCAACGTTTGGAGAAGAGAAACGTCGAAAAAAAGACTAAGTCCCAACGTCGACGTGCCCTGTTTGGACCCCCGCCCCGCGGCCGTTTTTTCAGCTAGGGGCCCGAAACTCTGCGGGCGCGTAGTCCTTGACCCCTTCTCTTCAACGACCCCACCAAATTAACTCTAGCCCCTATGGCTCAGGCTGGGCGGGTCCCCAAAATCGCCCCGTCGCAACGTTTGGAGAAGAGAAACGTCGAAAAAAAGACTAAGTCCCAACGTCGACGTGCCCTGTTTGGACCCCCGCCCCGCGGCCGTTTTTTCAGCTAGGGGCCCGAAACTCTGCGGGCGCGTAGTCCTTGACCCCTTCTCTTCAACGACCCCACCAAATTAACTCTAGCCCCTATGGCTCAGGCTGGGCGGGTCCCCAAAATCGGCCCGTCGCAACGTTTGGAGAAGAGAAACGTCGAAAAAAAGACTAAGTCCCAACGTCGACGTGCCCTGTTTGGACCCCCGCCCCGCGGCCGTTTTTTCAGCTAGGGGCCCGAAACTCTGCGGGCGCGTAGTCCTTGACCCCTTCTCTTCAACGACCCCACCAAATTAACTCTAGCCCCTATGGCTCAGGCTGGGCGGGTCCCCAAAATCGCCCCGTCGCAACGTTTGGAGAAGAGAAACGTCGAAAAAAAGACTAAGTCCCAACGTCGACGTGCCCTGTTTGGACCCCCGCCCCGCGGCCGTTTTTTCAGCTAGGGGCCCGAAACTCTGCGGGCGCGTAGTCCTTGACCCCTTCTCTTCAACGACCCCACCAAATTAACTCTAGCCCCTATGGCTCAGGCTGGGCGGGTCCCCAAAATCGCCCCGTCGCAACGTTTGGAGAAGAGAAACGTCGAAAAAAAGACTAAGTCCCAACGTCGACGTGCCCTGTTTGGACCCCCGCCCCGCGGCCGTTTTTTCAGCTAGGGGCCCGAAACTCTGCGGGCGCGTAGTCCTTGACCCCTTCTCTTCAACGACCCCACCAAATTAACTCTAGCCCCTATGGCTCAGGCTGGGCGGGTCCCCAAAATCGCCCCGTCGCAACGTTTGGAGAAGAGAAACGTCGAAAAAAAGACTAAGTCCCAACGTCGACGTGCCCTGTTTGGACCCCCGCCCCGCGGCCGTTTTTTCAGCTAGGGGCCCGAAACTCTGCGGGCGCGTAGTCCTTGACCCCTTCTCTTCAACGACCCCACCAAATTAACTCTAGCCCCTATGGCTCAGGCTGGGCGGGTCCCCAAAATCGCCCCGTCGCAACGTTTGGAGAAGAGAAACGTCGAAAAAAAGACTAAGTCCCAACGTCGACGTGCCCTGTTTGGACCCCCGCCCCGCGGCCGTTTTTTCAGCTAGGGGCCCGAAACTCTGCGGGCGCGTAGTCCTTGACCCCTTCTCTTCAACGACCCCACCAAATTAACTCTAGCCCCTATGGCTCAGGCTGGGCGGGTCCCCAAAATCGCCCCGTCGCAACGTTTGGAGAAGAGAAACGTCGAAAAAAAGACTAAGTCCCAACGTCGACGTGCCCTGTTTGGACCCCCGCCCCGCGGCCGTTTTTTCAGCTAGGGGCCCGAAACTCTGCGGGCGCGTAGTCCTTGACCCCTTCTCTTCAACGACCCCACCAAATTAACTCTAGCCCCTATGGCTCAGGCTGGGCGGGTCCCCAAAATCGGCCCGTCGCAACGTTTGGAGAAGAGAAACGTCGAAAAAAAGACTAAGTCCCAACGTCGACGTGCCCTGTTTGGACCCCCGCCCCGCGGCCGTTTTTTCAGCTAGGGGCCCGAAACTCTGCGGGCGCGTAGTCCTTGACCCCTTCTCTTCAACGACCCCACCAAATTAACTCTAGCCCCTATGGCTCAGGCTGGGCGGGTCCCCAAAATCGCCCCGTCGCAACGTTTGGAGAAGAGAAACGTCGAAAAAAAGACTAAGTCCCAACGTCGACGTGCCCTGTTTGGACCCCCGCCCCGCGGCCGTTTTTTCAGCTAGGGGCCCGAAACTCTGCGGGCGCGTAGTCCTTGACCCCTTCTCTTCAACGACCCCACCAAATTAACTCTAGCCCCTATGGCTCAGGCTGGGCGGGTCCCCAAAATCGCCCCGTCGCAACGTTTGGAGAAGAGAAACGTCGAAAAAAAGACTAAGTCCCAACGTCGACGTGCCCTGTTTGGACCCCCGCCCCGCGGCCGTTTTTTCAGCTAGGGGCCCGAAACTCTGCGGGCGCGTAGTCCTTGACCCCTTCTCTTCAACGACCCCACCAAATTAACTCTAGCCCCTATGGCTCAGGCTGGGCGGGTCCCCAAAATCGCCCCGTCGCAACGTTTGGAGAAGAGAAACGTCGAAAAAAAGACTAAGTCCCAACGTCGACGTGCCCTGTTTGGACCCCCGCCCCGCGGCCGTTTTTTCAGCTAGGGGCCCGAAACTCTGCGGGCGCGTAGTCCTTGACCCCTTCTCTTCAACGACCCCACCAAATTAACTCTAGCCCCTATGGCTCAGGCTGGGCGGGTCCCCAAAATCGCCCCGTCGCAACGTTTGGAGAAGAGAAACGTCGAAAAAAAGACTAAGTCCCAACGTCGACGTGCCCTGTTTGGACCCCCGCCCCGCGGCCGTTTTTTCAGCTAGGGGCCCGAAACTCTGCGGGCGCGTAGTCCTTGACCCCTTCTCTTCAACGACCCCACCAAATTAACTCTAGCCCCTATGGCTCAGGCTGGGCGGGTCCCCAAAATCGCCCCGTCGCAACGTTTGGAGAAGAGAAACGTCGAAAAAAAGACTAAGTCCCAACGTCGACGTGCCCTGTTTGGACCCCCGCCCCGCGGCCGTTTTTTCAGCTAGGGGCCCGAAACTCTGCGGGCGCGTAGTCCTTGACCCCTTCTCTTCAACGACCCCACCAAATTAACTCTAGCCCCTATGGCTCAG
Organism: Dendropsophus ebraccatus; assembly: GCF_027789765.1. Lineage (NCBI taxonomy): Eukaryota > Metazoa > Chordata > Amphibia > Anura > Hylidae > Dendropsophus > Dendropsophus ebraccatus. Next base: position 49,218 of record NW_027209982.1, read on the forward strand.
GCTGGGCGGGTCCCCAAAATCGCCCCGTCGCAACGTTTGGAGAAGAGAAACGTCGAAAAAAAGACTAAGTCCCAACGTCGACGTGCCCTGTTTGGACCCCCGCCCCGCGGCCGTTTTTTCAGCTAGGGGCCCGAAACTCTGCGGGCGCGTAGTCCTTGACCCCTTCTCTTCAACGACCCCACCAAATTAACTCTAGCCCCTATGGCTCAGGCTGGGCGGGTCCCCAAAATCGCCCCGTCGCAACGTTTGGAGAAGAGAAACGTCGAAAAAAAGACTAAGTCCCAACGTCGACGTGCCCTGTTTGGACCCCCGCCCCGCGGCCGTTTTTTCAGCTAGGGGCCCGAAACTCTGCGGGCGCGTAGTCCTTGACCCCTTCTCTTCAACGACCCCACCAAATTAACTCTAGCCCCTATGGCTCAGGCTGGGCGGGTCCCCAAAATCGCCCCGTCGCAACGTTTGGAGAAGAGAAACGTCGAAAAAAAGACTAAGTCCCAACGTCGACGTGCCCTGTTTGGACCCCCGCCCCGCGGCCGTTTTTTCAGCTAGGGGCCCGAAACTCTGCGGGCGCGTAGTCCTTGACCCCTTCTCTTCAACGACCCCACCAAATTAACTCTAGCCCCTATGGCTCAGGCTGGGCGGGTCCCCAAAATCGCCCCGTCGCAACGTTTGGAGAAGAGAAACGTCGAAAAAAAGACTAAGTCCCAACGTCGACGTGCCCTGTTTGGACCCCCGCCCCGCGGCCGTTTTTTCAGCTAGGGGCCCGAAACTCTGCGGGCGCGTAGTCCTTGACCCCTTCTCTTCAACGACCCCACCAAATTAACTCTAGCCCCTATGGCTCAGGCTGGGCGGGTCCCCAAAATCGCCCCGTCGCAACGTTTGGAGAAGAGAAACGTCGAAAAAAAGACTAAGTCCCAACGTCGACGTGCCCTGTTTGGACCCCCGCCCCGCGGCCGTTTTTTCAGCTAGGGGCCCGAAACTCTGCGGGCGCGTAGTCCTTGACCCCTTCTCTTCAACGACCCCACCAAATTAACTCTAGCCCCTATGGCTCAGGCTGGGCGGGTCCCCAAAATCGGCCCGTCGCAACGTTTGGAGAAGAGAAACGTCGAAAAAAAGACTAAGTCCCAACGTCGACGTGCCCTGTTTGGACCCCCGCCCCGCGGCCGTTTTTTCAGCTAGGGGCCCGAAACTCTGCGGGCGCGTAGTCCTTGACCCCTTCTCTTCAACGACCCCACCAAATTAACTCTAGCCCCTATGGCTCAGGCTGGGCGGGTCCCCAAAATCGCCCCGTCGCAACGTTTGGAGAAGAGAAACGTCGAAAAAAAGACTAAGTCCCAACGTCGACGTGCCCTGTTTGGACCCCCGCCCCGCGGCCGTTTTTTCAGCTAGGGGCCCGAAACTCTGCGGGCGCGTAGTCCTTGACCCCTTCTCTTCAACGACCCCACCAAATTAACTCTAGCCCCTATGGCTCAGGCTGGGCGGGTCCCCAAAATCGCCCCGTCGCAACGTTTGGAGAAGAGAAACGTCGAAAAAAAGACTAAGTCCCAACGTCGACGTGCCCTGTTTGGACCCCCGCCCCGCGGCCGTTTTTTCAGCTAGGGGCCCGAAACTCTGCGGGCGCGTAGTCCTTGACCCCTTCTCTTCAACGACCCCACCAAATTAACTCTAGCCCCTATGGCTCAGGCTGGGCGGGTCCCCAAAATCGCCCCGTCGCAACGTTTGGAGAAGAGAAACGTCGAAAAAAAGACTAAGTCCCAACGTCGACGTGCCCTGTTTGGACCCCCGCCCCGCGGCCGTTTTTTCAGCTAGGGGCCCGAAACTCTGCGGGCGCGTAGTCCTTGACCCCTTCTCTTCAACGACCCCACCAAATTAACTCTAGCCCCTATGGCTCAGGCTGGGCGGGTCCCCAAAATCGGCCCGTCGCAACGTTTGGAGAAGAGAAACGTCGAAAAAAAGACTAAGTCCCAACGTCGACGTGCCCTGTTTGGACCCCCGCCCCGCGGCCGTTTTTTCAGCTAGGGGCCCGAAACTCTGCGGGCGCGTAGTCCTTGACCCCTTCTCTTCAACGACCCCACCAAATTAACTCTAGCCCCTATGGCTCAGGCTGGGCGGGTCCCCAAAATCGGCCCGTCGCAACGTTTGGAGAAGAGAAACGTCGAAAAAAAGACTAAGTCCCAACGTCGACGTGCCCTGTTTGGACCCCCGCCCCGCGGCCGTTTTTTCAGCTAGGGGCCCGAAACTCTGCGGGCGCGTAGTCCTTGACCCCTTCTCTTCAACGACCCCACCAAATTAACTCTAGCCCCTATGGCTCAGGCTGGGCGGGTCCCCAAAATCGCCCCGTCGCAACGTTTGGAGAAGAGAAACGTCGAAAAAAAGACTAAGTCCCAACGTCGACGTGCCCTGTTTGGACCCCCGCCCCGCGGCCGTTTTTTCAGCTAGGGGCCCGAAACTCTGCGGGCGCGTAGTCCTTGACCCCTTCTCTTCAACGACCCCACCAAATTAACTCTAGCCCCTATGGCTCAGGCTGGGCGGGTCCCCAAAATCGGCCCGTCGCAACGTTTGGAGAAGAGAAACGTCGAAAAAAAGACTAAGTCCCAACGTCGACGTGCCCTGTTTGGACCCCCGCCCCGCGGCCGTTTTTTCAGCTAGGGGCCCGAAACTCTGCGGGCGCGTAGTCCTTGACCCCTTCTCTTCAACGACCCCACCAAATTAACTCTAGCCCCTATGGCTCAGGCTGGGCGGGTCCCCAAAATCGCCCCGTCGCAACGTTTGGAGAAGAGAAACGTCGAAAAAAAGACTAAGTCCCAACGTCGACGTGCCCTGTTTGGACCCCCGCCCCGCGGCCGTTTTTTCAGCTAGGGGCCCGAAACTCTGCGGGCGCGTAGTCCTTGACCCCTTCTCTTCAACGACCCCACCAAATTAACTCTAGCCCCTATGGCTCAGGCTGGGCGGGTCCCCAAAATCGGCCCGTCGCAACGTTTGGAGAAGAGAAACGTCGAAAAAAAGACTAAGTCCCAACGTCGACGTGCCCTGTTTGGACCCCCGCCCCGCGGCCGTTTTTTCAGCTAGGGGCCCGAAACTCTGCGGGCGCGTAGTCCTTGACCCCTTCTCTTCAACGACCCCACCAAATTAACTCTAGCCCCTATGGCTCAGGCTGGGCGGGTCCCCAAAATCGGCCCGTCGCAACGTTTGGAGAAGAGAAACGTCGAAAAAAAGACTAAGTCCCAACGTCGACGTGCCCTGTTTGGACCCCCGCCCCGCGGCCGTTTTTTCAGCTAGGGGCCCGAAACTCTGCGGGCGCGTAGTCCTTGACCCCTTCTCTTCAACGACCCCACCAAATTAACTCTAGCCCCTATGGCTCAGGCTGGGCGGGTCCCCAAAATCGGCCCGTCGCAACGTTTGGAGAAGAGAAACGTCGAAAAAAAGACTAAGTCCCAACGTCGACGTGCCCTGTTTGGACCCCCGCCCCGCGGCCGTTTTTTCAGCTAGGGGCCCGAAACTCTGCGGGCGCGTAGTCCTTGACCCCTTCTCTTCAACGACCCCACCAAATTAACTCTAGCCCCTATGGCTCAGGCTGGGCGGGTCCCCAAAATCGGCCCGTCGCAACGTTTGGAGAAGAGAAACGTCGAAAAAAAGACTAAGTCCCAACGTCGACGTGCCCTGTTTGGACCCCCGCCCCGCGGCCGTTTTTTCAGCTAGGGGCCCGAAACTCTGCGGGCGCGTAGTCCTTGACCCCTTCTCTTCAACGACCCCACCAAATTAACTCTAGCCCCTATGGCTCAGGCTGGGCGGGTCCCCAAAATCGGCCCGTCGCAACGTTTGGAGAAGAGAAACGTCGAAAAAAAGACTAAGTCCCAACGTCGACGTGCCCTGTTTGGACCCCCGCCCCGCGGCCGTTTTTTCAGCTAGGGGCCCGAAACTCTGCGGGCGCGTAGTCCTTGACCCCTTCTCTTCAACGACCCCACCAAATTAACTCTAGCCCCTATGGCTCAGGCTGGGCGGGTCCCCAAAATCGGCCCGTCGCAACGTTTGGAGAAGAGAAACGTCGAAAAAAAGACTAAGTCCCAACGTCGACGTGCCCTGTTTGGACCCCCGCCCCGCGGCCGTTTTTTCAGCTAGGGGCCCGAAACTCTGCGGGCGCGTAGTCCTTGACCCCTTCTCTTCAACGACCCCACCAAATTAACTCTAGCCCCTATGGCTCAGGCTGGGCGGGTCCCCAAAATCGGCCCGTCGCAACGTTTGGAGAAGAGAAACGTCGAAAAAAAGACTAAGTCCCAACGTCGACGTGCCCTGTTTGGACCCCCGCCCCGCGGCCGTTTTTTCAGCTAGGGGCCCGAAACTCTGCGGGCGCGTAGTCCTTGACCCCTTCTCTTCAACGACCCCACCAAATTAACTCTAGCCCCTATGGCTCAGGCTGGGCGGGTCCCCAAAATCGGCCCGTCGCAACGTTTGGAGAAGAGAAACGTCGAAAAAAAGACTAAGTCCCAACGTCGACGTGCCCTGTTTGGACCCCCGCCCCGCGGCCGTTTTTTCAGCTAGGGGCCCGAAACTCTGCGGGCGCGTAGTCCTTGACCCCTTCTCTTCAACGACCCCACCAAATTAACTCTAGCCCCTATGGCTCAGGCTGGGCGGGTCCCCAAAATCGGCCCGTCGCAACGTTTGGAGAAGAGAAACGTCGAAAAAAAGACTAAGTCCCAACGTCGACGTGCCCTGTTTGGACCCCCGCCCCGCGGCCGTTTTTTCAGCTAGGGGCCCGAAACTCTGCGGGCGCGTAGTCCTTGACCCCTTCTCTTCAACGACCCCACCAAATTAACTCTAGCCCCTATGGCTCAGGCTGGGCGGGTCCCCAAAATCGCCCCGTCGCAACGTTTGGAGAAGAGAAACGTCGAAAAAAAGACTAAGTCCCAACGTCGACGTGCCCTGTTTGGACCCCCGCCCCGCGGCCGTTTTTTCAGCTAGGGGCCCGAAACTCTGCGGGCGCGTAGTCCTTGACCCCTTCTCTTCAACGACCCCACCAAATTAACTCTAGCCCCTATGGCTCAGGCTGGGCGGGTCCCCAAAATCGGCCCGTCGCAACGTTTGGAGAAGAGAAACGTCGAAAAAAAGACTAAGTCCCAACGTCGACGTGCCCTGTTTGGACCCCCGCCCCGCGGCCGTTTTTTCAGCTAGGGGCCCGAAACTCTGCGGGCGCGTAGTCCTTGACCCCTTCTCTTCAACGACCCCACCAAATTAACTCTAGCCCCTATGGCTCAGGCTGGGCGGGTCCCCAAAATCGGCCCGTCGCAACGTTTGGAGAAGAGAAACGTCGAAAAAAAGACTAAGTCCCAACGTCGACGTGCCCTGTTTGGACCCCCGCCCCGCGGCCGTTTTTTCAGCTAGGGGCCCGAAACTCTGCGGGCGCGTAGTCCTTGACCCCTTCTCTTCAACGACCCCACCAAATTAACTCTAGCCCCTATGGCTCAGGCTGGGCGGGTCCCCAAAATCGGCCCGTCGCAACGTTTGGAGAAGAGAAACGTCGAAAAAAAGACTAAGTCCCAACGTCGACGTGCCCTGTTTGGACCCCCGCCCCGCGGCCGTTTTTTCAGCTAGGGGCCCGAAACTCTGCGGGCGCGTAGTCCTTGACCCCTTCTCTTCAACGACCCCACCAAATTAACTCTAGCCCCTATGGCTCAGGCTGGGCGGGTCCCCAAAATCGGCCCGTCGCAACGTTTGGAGAAGAGAAACGTCGAAAAAAAGACTAAGTCCCAACGTCGACGTGCCCTGTTTGGACCCCCGCCCCGCGGCCGTTTTTTCAGCTAGGGGCCCGAAACTCTGCGGGCGCGTAGTCCTTGACCCCTTCTCTTCAACGACCCCACCAAATTAACTCTAGCCCCTATGGCTCAGGCTGGGCGGGTCCCCAAAATCGGCCCGTCGCAACGTTTGGAGAAGAGAAACGTCGAAAAAAAGACTAAGTCCCAACGTCGACGTGCCCTGTTTGGACCCCCGCCCCGCGGCCGTTTTTTCAGCTAGGGGCCCGAAACTCTGCGGGCGCGTAGTCCTTGACCCCTTCTCTTCAACGACCCCACCAAATTAACTCTAGCCCCTATGGCTCAGGCTGGGCGGGTCCCCAAAATCGGCCCGTCGCAACGTTTGGAGAAGAGAAACGTCGAAAAAAAGACTAAGTCCCAACGTCGACGTGCCCTGTTTGGACCCCCGCCCCGCGGCCGTTTTTTCAGCTAGGGGCCCGAAACTCTGCGGGCGCGTAGTCCTTGACCCCTTCTCTTCAACGACCCCACCAAATTAACTCTAGCCCCTATGGCTCAGGCTGGGCGGGTCCCCAAAATCGGCCCGTCGCAACGTTTGGAGAAGAGAAACGTCGAAAAAAAGACTAAGTCCCAACGTCGACGTGCCCTGTTTGGACCCCCGCCCCGCGGCCGTTTTTTCAGCTAGGGGCCCGAAACTCTGCGGGCGCGTAGTCCTTGACCCCTTCTCTTCAACGACCCCACCAAATTAACTCTAGCCCCTATGGCTCAGGCTGGGCGGGTCCCCAAAATCGGCCCGTCGCAACGTTTGGAGAAGAGAAACGTCGAAAAAAAGACTAAGTCCCAACGTCGACGTGCCCTGTTTGGACCCCCGCCCCGCGGCCGTTTTTTCAGCTAGGGGCCCGAAACTCTGCGGGCGCGTAGTCCTTGACCCCTTCTCTTCAACGACCCCACCAAATTAACTCTAGCCCCTATGGCTCAGGCTGGGCGGGTCCCCAAAATCGGCCCGTCGCAACGTTTGGAGAAGAGAAACGTCGAAAAAAAGACTAAGTCCCAACGTCGACGTGCCCTGTTTGGACCCCCGCCCCGCGGCCGTTTTTTCAGCTAGGGGCCCGAAACTCTGCGGGCGCGTAGTCCTTGACCCCTTCTCTTCAACGACCCCACCAAATTAACTCTAGCCCCTATGGCTCAGGCTGGGCGGGTCCCCAAAATCGGCCCGTCGCAACGTTTGGAGAAGAGAAACGTCGAAAAAAAGACTAAGTCCCAACGTCGACGTGCCCTGTTTGGACCCCCGCCCCGCGGCCGTTTTTTCAGCTAGGGGCCCGAAACTCTGCGGGCGCGTAGTCCTTGACCCCTTCTCTTCAACGACCCCACCAAATTAACTCTAGCCCCTATGGCTCAGGCTGGGCGGGTCCCCAAAATCGGCCCGTCGCAACGTTTGGAGAAGAGAAACGTCGAAAAAAAGACTAAGTCCCAACGTCGACGTGCCCTGTTTGGACCCCCGCCCCGCGGCCGTTTTTTCAGCTAGGGGCCCGAAACTCTGCGGGCGCGTAGTCCTTGACCCCTTCTCTTCAACGACCCCACCAAATTAACTCTAGCCCCTATGGCTCAGGCTGGGCGGGTCCCCAAAATCGGCCCGTCGCAACGTTTGGAGAAGAGAAACGTCGAAAAAAAGACTAAGTCCCAACGTCGACGTGCCCTGTTTGGACCCCCGCCCCGCGGCCGTTTTTTCAGCTAGGGGCCCGAAACTCTGCGGGCGCGTAGTCCTTGACCCCTTCTCTTCAACGACCCCACCAAATTAACTCTAGCCCCTATGGCTCAGGCTGGGCGGGTCCCCAAAATCGGCCCGTCGCAACGTTTGGAGAAGAGAAACGTCGAAAAAAAGACTAAGTCCCAACGTCGACGTGCCCTGTTTGGACCCCCGCCCCGCGGCCGTTTTTTCAGCTAGGGGCCCGAAACTCTGCGGGCGCGTAGTCCTTGACCCCTTCTCTTCAACGACCCCACCAAATTAACTCTAGCCCCTATGGCTCAGGCTGGGCGGGTCCCCAAAATCGGCCCGTCGCAACGTTTGGAGAAGAGAAACGTCGAAAAAAAGACTAAGTCCCAACGTCGACGTGCCCTGTTTGGACCCCCGCCCCGCGGCCGTTTTTTCAGCTAGGGGCCCGAAACTCTGCGGGCGCGTAGTCCTTGACCCCTTCTCTTCAACGACCCCACCAAATTAACTCTAGCCCCTATGGCTCAGGCTGGGCGGGTCCCCAAAATCGGCCCGTCGCAACGTTTGGAGAAGAGAAACGTCGAAAAAAAGACTAAGTCCCAACGTCGACGTGCCCTGTTTGGACCCCCGCCCCGCGGCCGTTTTTTCAGCTAGGGGCCCGAAACTCTGCGGGCGCGTAGTCCTTGACCCCTTCTCTTCAACGACCCCACCAAATTAACTCTAGCCCCTATGGCTCAGGCTGGGCGGGTCCCCAAAATCGGCCCGTCGCAACGTTTGGAGAAGAGAAACGTCGAAAAAAAGACTAAGTCCCAACGTCGACGTGCCCTGTTTGGACCCCCGCCCCGCGGCCGTTTTTTCAGCTAGGGGCCCGAAACTCTGCGGGCGCGTAGTCCTTGACCCCTTCTCTTCAACGACCCCACCAAATTAACTCTAGCCCCTATGGCTCAGGCTGGGCGGGTCCCCAAAATCGGCCCGTCGCAACGTTTGGAGAAGAGAAACGTCGAAAAAAAGACTAAGTCCCAACGTCGACGTGCCCTGTTTGGACCCCCGCCCCGCGGCCGTTTTTTCAGCTAGGGGCCCGAAACTCTGCGGGCGCGTAGTCCTTGACCCCTTCTCTTCAACGACCCCACCAAATTAACTCTAGCCCCTATGGCTCAGGCTGGGCGGGTCCCCAAAATCGGCCCGTCGCAACGTTTGGAGAAGAGAAACGTCGAAAAAAAGACTAAGTCCCAACGTCGACGTGCCCTGTTTGGACCCCCGCCCCGCGGCCGTTTTTTCAGCTAGGGGCCCGAAACTCTGCGGGCGCGTAGTCCTTGACCCCTTCTCTTCAACGACCCCACCAAATTAACTCTAGCCCCTATGGCTCAGGCTGGGCGGGTCCCCAAAATCGGCCCGTCGCAACGTTTGGAGAAGAGAAACGTCGAAAAAAAGACTAAGTCCCAACGTCGACGTGCCCTGTTTGGACCCCCGCCCCGCGGCCGTTTTTTCAGCTAGGGGCCCGAAACTCTGCGGGCGCGTAGTCCTTGACCCCTTCTCTTCAACGACCCCACCAAATTAACTCTAGCCCCTATGGCTCAGGCTGGGCGGGTCCCCAAAATCGACCCGTCGCAACGTTTGGAGAAGAGAAACGTCGAAAAAAAGACTAAGTCCCAACGTCGACGTGCCCTGTTTGGACCCCCGCCCCGCGGCCGTTTTTTCAGCTAGGGGCCCGAAACTCTGCGGGCGCGTAGTCCTTGACCCCTTCTCTTCAACGACCCCACCAAATTAACTCTAGCCCCTATGGCTCAGGCTGGGCGGGTCCCCAAAATCGGCCCCTCGCAACGTTTGGAGAAGAGAAACGTCGAAAAAAAGACTAAGTCCCAACGTCGACGTGCCCTGTTTGGACCCCCGCCCCGCGGCCGTTTTTTCAGCTAGGGGCCCGAAACTCTGCGGGCGCGTAGTCCTTGACCCCTTCTCTTCAACGACCCCACCAAATTAACTCTAGCCCCTATGGCTCAGGCTGGGCGGGTCCCCAAAATCGGCCCGTCGCAACGTTTGGAGAAGAGAAACGTCGAAAAAAAGACTAAGTCCCAACGTCGACGTGCCCTGTTTGGACCCCCGCCCCGCGGCCGTTTTTTCAGCTAGGGGCCCGAAACTCTGCGGGCGCGTAGTCCTTGACCCCTTCTCTTCAACGACCCCACCAAATTAACTCTAGCCCCTATGGCTCAGGCTGGGCGGGTCCCCAAAATCGGCCCGTCGCAACGTTTGGAGAAGAGAAACGTCGAAAAAAAGACTAAGTCCCAACGTCGACGTGCCCTGTTTGGACCCCCGCCCCGCGGCCGTTTTTTCAGCTAGGGGCCCGAAACTCTGCGGGCGCGTAGTCCTTGACCCCTTCTCTTCAACGACCCCACCAAATTAACTCTAGCCCCTATGGCTCAGGCTGGGCGGGTCCCCAAAATCGGCCCGTCGCAACGTTTGGAGAAGAGAAACGTCGAAAAAAAGACTAAGTCCCAACGTCGACGTGCCCTGTTTGGACCCCCGCCCCGCGGCCGTTTTTTCAGCTAGGGGCCCGAAACTCTGCGGGCGCGTAGTCCTTGACCCCTTCTCTTCAACGACCCCACCAAATTAACTCTAGCCCCTATGGCTCAGGCTGGGCGGGTCCCCAAAATCGGCCCGTCGCAACGTTTGGAGAAGAGAAACGTCGAAAAAAAGACTAAGTCCCAACGTCGACGTGCCCTGTTTGGACCCCCGCCCCGCGGCCGTTTTTTCAGCTAGGGGCCCGAAACTCTGCGGGCGCGTAGTCCTTGACCCCTTCTCTTCAACGACCCCACCAAATTAACTCTAGCCCCTATGGCTCAGGCTGGGCGGGTCCCCAAAATCGGCCCGTCGCAACGTTTGGAGAAGAGAAACGTCGAAAAAAAGACTAAGTCCCAACGTCGACGTGCCCTGTTTGGACCCCCGCCCCGCGGCCGTTTTTTCAGCTAGGGGCCCGAAACTCTGCGGGCGCGTAGTCCTTGACCCCTTCTCTTCAACGACCCCACCAAATTAACTCTAGCCCCTATGGCTCAGGCTGGGCGGGTCCCCAAAATCGGCCCGTCGCAACGTTTGGAGAAGAGAAACGTCGAAAAAAAGACTAAGTCCCAACGTCGACGTGCCCTGTTTGGACCCCCGCCCCGCGGCCGTTTTTTCAGCTAGGGGCCCGAAACTCTGCGGGCGCGTAGTCCTTGACCCCTTCTCTTCAACGACCCCACCAAATTAACTCTAGCCCCTATGGCTCAGGCTGGGCGGGTCCCCAAAATCGGCCCGTCGCAACGTTTGGAGAAGAGAAACGTCGAAAAAAAGACTAAGTCCCAACGTCGACGTGCCCTGTTTGGACCCCCGCCCCGCGGCCGTTTTTTCAGCTAGGGGCCCGAAACTCTGCGGGCGCGTAGTCCTTGACCCCTTCTCTTCAACGACCCCACCAAATTAACTCTAGCCCCTATGGCTCAGGCTGGGCGGGTCCCCAAAATCGGCCCGTCGCAACGTTTGGAGAAGAGAAACGTCGAAAAAAAGACTAAGTCCCAACGTCGACGTGCCCTGTTTGGACCCCCGCCCCGCGGCCGTTTTTTCAGCTAGGGGCCCGAAACTCTGCGGGCGCGTAGTCCTTGACCCCTTCTCTTCAACGACCCCACCAAATTAACTCTAGCCCCTATGGCTCAGGCTGGGCGGGTCCCCAAAATCGGCCCGTCGCAACGTTTGGAGAAGAGAAACGTCGAAAAAAAGACTAAGTCCCAACGTCGACGTGCCCTGTTTGGACCCCCGCCCCGCGGCCGTTTTTTCAGCTAGGGGCCCGAAACTCTGCGGGCGCGTAGTCCTTGACCCCTTCTCTTCAACGACCCCACCAAATTAACTCTAGCCCCTATGGCTCAGGCTGGGCGGGTCCCCAAAATCGGCCCGTCGCAACGTTTGGAGAAGAGAAACGTCGAAAAAAAGACTAAGTCCCAACGTCGACGTGCCCTGTTTGGACCCCCGCCCCGCGGCCGTTTTTTCAGCTAGGGGCCCGAAACTCTGCGGGCGCGTAGTCCTTGACCCCTTCTCTTCAACGACCCCACCAAATTAACTCTAGCCCCTATGGCTCAGGCTGGGCGGGTCCCCAAAATCGGCCCGTCGCAACGTTTGGAGAAGAGAAACGTCGAAAAAAAGACTAAGTCCCAACGTCGACGTGCCCTGTTTGGACCCCCGCCCCGCGGCCGTTTTTTCAGCTAGGGGCCCGAAACTCTGCGGGCGCGTAGTCCTTGACCCCTTCTCTTCAACGACCCCACCAAATTAACTCTAGCCCCTATGGCTCAGGCTGGGCGGGTCCCCAAAATCGGCCCGTCGCAACGTTTGGAGAAGAGAAACGTCGAAAAAAAGACTAAGTCCCAACGTCGACGTGCCCTGTTTGGACCCCCGCCCCGCGGCCGTTTTTTCAGCTAGGGGCCCGAAACTCTGCGGGCGCGTAGTCCTTGACCCCTTCTCTTCAACGACCCCACCAAATTAACTCTAGCCCCTATGGCTCAGGCTGGGCGGGTCCCCAAAATCGGCCCGTCGCAACGTTTGGAGAAGAGAAACGTCGAAAAAAAGACTAAGTCCCAACGTCGACGTGCCCTGTTTGGACCCCCGCCCCGCGGCCGTTTTTTCAGCTAGGGGCCCGAAACTCTGCGGGCGCGTAGTCCTTGACCCCTTCTCTTCAACGACCCCACCAAATTAACTCTAGCCCCTATGGCTCAGGCTGGGCGGGTCCCCAAAATCGGCCCGTCGCAACGTTTGGAGAAGAGAAACGTCGAAAAAAAGACTAAGTCCCAACGTCGACGTGCCCTGTTTGGACCCCCGCCCCGCGGCCGTTTTTTCAGCTAGGGGCCCGAAACTCTGCGGGCGCGTAGTCCTTGACCCCTTCTCTTCAACGACCCCACCAAATTAACTCTAGCCCCTATGGCTCAGGCTGGGCGGGTCCCCAAAATCGGCCCGTCGCAACGTTTGGAGAAGAGAAACGTCGAAAAAAAGACTAAGTCCCAACGTCGACGTGCCCTGTTTGGACCCCCGCCCCGCGGCCGTTTTTTCAGCTAGGGGCCCGAAACTCAGCGGGCGCGTAGTCCTTGACCCCATCTCTTCAACGACCCCACCAAATTAACTCTAGCCCCTATGGCTCAGGCTGGGCGGGTCCCCAAAATCGGCCCATCGCAACGTTTGGAGAAGAGAAACGTCGAAAAAAAGACTAAGTCCCAACGTCGACGTGCCCTGTTTGGACCCCCGCCCCGCGGCCGTTTTTTCAGCTAGGGGCCCGAAAATCTGCGGGCGCGTAGTCCTTGACCCCTTCTCTTCAACGACCCCACCAAATTAACTCTAGCCCCTATGGCTCAGGCTGGGCGGGTCCCCAAAATCGGCCCGTCGCAACGTTTGGAGAAGAGAAACGTCGAAAAAAAGACTAAGTCCCAACGTCGACGTGCCCTGTTTGGACCCCCGCCCCGCGGCCGTTTTTTCAGCTAGGGGCCCGAAACTCTGCGGGCGCGTAGTCCTTGACCCCTTCTCTTCAACGACCCCACCAAATTAACTCTAGCCCCTATGGCTCAGGCTGGGCGGGTCCCCAAAATCGGCCCATCGCAACGTTTGGAGAAGAGAAACGTCGAAAAAAAGACTAAGTCCCAACGTCGACGTGCCCTGTTTGGACCCCCGCCCCGCGGCCGTTTTTTCAGCTAGGGGCCCGAAACTCTGCGGGCGCGTAGTCCTTGACCCCTTCTCTTCAACGACCCCACCAAATTAACTCTAGCCCCTATGGCTCAGGCTGGGCGGGTCCCCAAAATCGGCCCGTCGCAACGTTTGGAGAAGAGAAACGTCGAAAAAAAGACTAAGTCCCAACGTCGACGTGCCCTGTTTGGACCCCCGCCCCGCGGCCGTTTTTTCAGCTACGGGCCCGAAACTCTGCGGGCGCGTAGTCCTTGACCCCTTCTCTTCAACGACCCCACCAAATTAACTCTAGCCCCTATGGCTCAGGCTGGGCGGGTCCCCAAAATCGGCCCGTCGCAACGTTTGGAGAAGAGAAACGTCGAAAAAAAGACTAAGTCCCAACGTCGACGTGCCCTGTTTGGACCCCCGCCCCGCGGCCGTTTTTTCAGCTAGGGGCCCGAAACTCTGCGGGCGCGTAGTCCTTGACCCCTTCTCTTCAACGACCCCACCAAATTAACTCTAGCCCCTATGGCTCAGGCTGGGCGGGTCCCCAAAATCGGCCCGTCGCAACGTTTGGAGAAGAGAAACGTCGAAAAAAAGACTAAGTCCCAACGTCGACGTGCCCTGTTTGGACCCCCGCCCCGCGGCCGTTTTTTCAGCTAGGGGCCCGAAACTCTGCGGGCGCGTAGTCCTTGACCCCTTCTCTTCAACGACCCCACCAAATTAACTCTAGCCCCTATGGCTCAGGCTGGGCGGGTCCCCAAAATCGGCCCGTCGCAACGTTTGGATAAGAGAAACGTCGAAAAAAAGACTAAGTCCCAACGTCGACGTGCCCTGTTTGGACCCCCGCCCCGCGGCCGTTTTTTCAGCTAGGGGCCCGAAACTCTGCGGGCGCGTAGTCCTTGACCCCTTCTCTTCAACGACCCCACCAAATTAACTCTAGCCCCTATGGCTCAGGCTGGGCGGGTCCCCAAAATCGGCCCGTCGCAACGTTTGGAGAAGAGAAACGTCGAAAAAAAGACTAAGTCCCAACGTCGACGTGCCCTGTTTGGACCCCCGCCCCGCGGCCGTTTTTTCAGCTAGGGGCCCGAAACTCTGCGGGCGCGTAGTCCTTGACCCCTTCTCTTCAACGACCCCACCAAATTAACTCTAGCCCCTATGGCTCAGGCTGGGCGGGTCCCCAAAATCGGCCCGTCGCAACGTTTGGAGAAGAGAAACGTCGAAAAAAAGACTAAGTCCCAACGTCGACGTGCCCTGTTTGGACCCCCGCCCCGCGGCCGTTTTTTCAGCTAGGGGCCCGAAACTCTGCGGGCGCGTAGTCCTTGACCCCTTCTCTTCAACGACCCCACCAAATTAACTCTAGCCCCTATGGCTCAGGCTGGGCGGGTCCCCAAAATCGGCCCGTCGCAACGTTTGGAGAAGAGAAACGTCGAAAAAAAGACTAAGTCCCAACGTCGACGTGCCCTGTTTGGACCCCCGCCCCGCGGCCGTTTTTTCAGCTAGGGGCCCGAAACTCTGCGGGCGCGTAGTCCTTGACCCCTTCTCTTCAACGACCCCACCAAATTAACTCTAGCCCCTATGGCTCAGGCTGGGCGGGTCCCCAAAATCGGCCCGTCGCAACGTTTGGAGAAGAGAAACGTCGAAAAAAAGACTAAGTCCCAACGTCGACGTGCCCTGTTTGGACCCCCGCCCCGCGGCCGTTTTTTAAGCTAGGGGCCCGAAACTCTGCGGGCGCGTAGTCCTTGACCCCTTCTCTTCAACGACCCCACCAAATTAACTCTAGCCCCTATGGCTCAGGCTGGGCGGGTCCCCAAAATCGGCCCGTCGCAACGTTTGGAGAAGAGAAACGTCGAAAAAAAGACTAAGTCCCAACGTCGACGTGCCCTGTTTGGACCCCCGCCCCGCGGCCGTTTTTTAAGCTAGGGGCCCGAAACTCTGCGGGCGCGTAGTCCTTGACCCCTTCTCTTCAACGACCCCACCAAATTAACTCTAGCCCCTATGGCTCAGGCTGGGCGGGTCCCCAAAATCGGCCCGTCGCAACGTTTGGAGAAGAGAAACGTCGAAAAAAAGACTAAGTCCCAACGTCGACGTGCCCTGTTTGGACCCCCGCCCCGCGGCCGTTTTTTCAGCTAGGGGCCCCGAAACTCTGCGGGCGCGTAGTCCTTGACCCCTTCTCTTCAACGACCCCACCAAATTAACTCTAGCCCCTATGGCTCAGGCTGGGCGGGTCCCCAAAATCGACCCGTCGCAACGTTTGGAGAAGAGAAACGTCGAAAAAAAGACTAAGTCCCAACGTCGACGTGCCCTGTTTGGACCCCCGCCCCGCGGCCGTTTTTTCAGCTAGGGGCCCGAAACTCTGCGGGCGCGTAGTCCTTGACCCCTTCTCTTCAACGACCCCACCAAATTAACTCTAGCCCCTATGGCTCAGGCTGGGCGGGTCCCCAAAATCGGCCCGTCGCAACGTTTGGAGAAGAGAAACGTCGAAAAAAAGACTAAGTCCCAACGTCGACGTGCCCTGTTTGGACCCCCGCCCCGCGGCCGTTTTTTCAGCTAGGGGCCCGAAACTCTGCGGGCGCGTAGTCCTTGACCCCTTCTCTTCAACGACCCCACCAAATTAACTCTAGCCCCTATGGCTCAGGCTGGGCGGGTCCCCAAAATCGGCCCGTCGCAACGTTTGGAGAAGAGAAACGTCGAAAAAAAGACTAAGTCCCAACGTCGACGTGCCCTGTTTGGACCCCCGCCCCGCGGCCGTTTTTTCAGCTAGGGGCCCGAAACTCTGCGGGCGCGTAGTCCTTGACCCCTTCTCTTCAACGACCCCACCAAATTAACTCTAGCCCCGATGGCTCAGGCTGGGCGGGTCCCCAAAATCGGCCCGTCGCAACGTTTGGAGAAGAGAAACGTCGAAAAAAAGACTAAGTCCCAACGTCGACGTGCCCTGTTTGGACCCCCGCCCCGCGGCCGTTTTTTCAGCTAGGGGCCCGAAACTCTGCGGGCGCGTAGTCCTTGACCCCTTCTCTTCAACGACCCCACCAAATTAACTCTAGCCCCTATGGCTCAGGCTGGGCGGGTCCCCAAAATCGGCCCGTCGCAACGTTTGGAGAAGAGAAACGTCGAAAAAAAGACTAAGTCCCAACGTCGACGTGCCCTGTTTGGACCCCCGCCCCGCGGCCGTTTTTTCAGCTAGGGGCCCGAAACTCTGCGGGCGCGTAGTCCTTGACCCCTTCTCTTCAACGACCCCACCAAATTAACTCTAGCCCCTATGGCTCAGGCTGGGCGGGTCCCCAAAATCGACCCGTCGCAACGTTTGGAGAAGAGAAACGTCGAAAAAAAGACTAAGTCCCAACGTCGACGTGCCCTGTTTGGACCCCCGCCCCGCGGCCGTTTTTTCAGCTAGGGGCCCGAAACTCTGCGGGCGCGTAGTCCTTGACCCCTTCTCTTCAACGACCCCACCAAATTAACTCTAGCCCCTATGGCTCAGGCTGGGCGGGTCCCCAAAATCGGCCCGTCGCAACGTTTGGAGAAGAGAAACGTCGAAAAAAAGACTAAGTCCCAACGTCGACGTGCCCTGTTTGGACCCCCGCCCCGCGGCCGTTTTTTCAGCTAGGGGCCCGAAACTCTGCGGGCGCGTAGTCCTTGACCCCTTCTCTTCAACGACCCCACCAAATTAACTCTAGCCCCTATGGCTCAGGCTGGGCGGGTCCCCAAAATCGGCCCGTCGCAACGTTTGGAGAAGAGAAACGTCGAAAAAAAGACTAAGTCCCAACGTCGACGTGCCCTGTTTGGACCCCCGCCCCGCGGCCGTTTTTTCAGCTAGGGGCCCGAAACTCTGCGGGCGCGTAGTCCTTGACCCCTTCTCTTCAACGACCCCACCAAATTAACTCTAGCCCCTATGGCTCAGGCTGGGCGGGTCCCCAAAATCGGCCCGTCGCAACGTTTGGAGAAGAGAAACGTCGAAAAAAAGACTAAGTCCCAACGTCGACGTGCCCTGTTTGGACCCCCGCCCCGCGGCCGTTTTTTCAGCTAGGGGCCCGAAACTCTGCGGGCGCGTAGTCCTTGACCCCTTCTCTTCAACGACCCCACCAAATTAACTCTAGCCCCTATGGCTCAGGCTGGGCGGGTCCCCAAAATCGGCCCGTCGCAACGTTTGGAGAAGAGAAACGTCGAAAAAAAGACTAAGTCCCAACGTCGACGTGCCCTGTTTGGACCCCCGCCCCGCGGCCGTTTTTTCAGCTAGGGGCCCGAAACTCTGCGGGCGCGTAGTCCTTGACCCCTTCTCTTCAACGACCCCACCAAATTAACTCTAGCCCCTATGGCTCAGGCTGGGCGGGTCCCCAAAATCGGCCCGTCGCAACGTTTGGAGAAGAGAAACGTCGAAAAAAAGACTAAGTCCCAACGTCGACGTGCCCTGTTTGGACCCCCGCCCCGCGGCCGTTTTTTCAGCTAGGGGCCCGAAACTCTGCGGGCGCGTAGTCCTTGACCCCTTCTCTTCAACGACCCCACCAAATTAACTCTAGCCCCTATGGCTCAGGCTGGGCGGGTCCCCAAAATCGGCCCGTCGCAACGTTTGGAGAAGAGAAACGTCGAAAAAAAGACTAAGTCCCAACGTCGACGTGCCCTGTTTGGACCCCCGCCCCGCGGCCGTTTTTTCAGCTAGGGGCCCGAAACTCTGCGGGCGCGTAGTCCTTGACCCCTTCTCTTCAACGACCCCACCAAATTAACTCTAGCCCCTATGGCTCAGGCTGGGCGGGTCCCCAAAATCGGCCCGTCGCAACGTTTGGAGAAGAGAAACGTCGAAAAAAAGACTAAGTCCCAACGTCGACGTGCCCTGTTTGGACCCCCGCCCCGCGGCCGTTTTTTCAGCTAGGGGCCCGAAACTCTGCGGGCGCGTAGTCCTTGACCCCTTCTCTTCAACGACCCCACCAAATTAACTCTAGCCCCTATGGCTCAGGCTGGGCGGGTCCCCAAAATCGGCCCGTCGCAACGTTTGGAGAAGAGAAACGTCGAAAAAAAGACTAAGTCCCAACGTCGACGTGCCCTGTTTGGACCCCCGCCCCGCGGCCGTTTTTTCAGCTAGGGGCCCGAAACTCTGCGGGCGCGTAGTCCTTGACCCCTTCTCTTCAACGACCCCACCAAATTAACTCTAGCCCCTATGGCTCAGGCTGGGCGGGTCCCCAAAATCGGCCCGTCGCAACGTTTGGAGAAGAGAAACGTCGAAAAAAAGACTAAGTCCCAACGTCGACGTGCCCTGTTTGGACCCCCGCCCCGCGGCCGTTTTTTCAGCTAGGGGCCCGAAACTCTGCGGGCGCGTAGTCCTTGACCCCTTCTCTTCAACGACCCCACCAAATTAACTCTAGCCCCTATGGCTCAGGCTGGGCGGGTCCCCAAAATCGACCCGTCGCAACGTTTGGAGAAGAGAAACGTCGAAAAAAAGACTAAGTCCCAACGTCGACGTGCCCTGTTTGGACCCCCGCCCCGCGGCCGTTTTTTCAGCTAGGGGCCCGAAACTCTGCGGGCGCGTAGTCCTTGACCCCTTCTCTTCAACGACCCCACCAAATTAACTCTAGCCCCTATGGCTCAGGCTGGGCGGGTCCCCAAAATCGGCCCCTCGCAACGTTTGGAGAAGAGAAACGTCGAAAAAAAGACTAAGTCCCAACGTCGACGTGCCCTGTTTGGACCCCCGCCCCGCGGCCGTTTTTTCAGCTAGGGGCCCGAAACTCTGCGGGCGCGTAGTCCTTGACCCCTTCTCTTCTACGAACCCACCAAATTAACTCTAGCCCCTATGGCTCAGGCTGGGCGGGTCCCCAAAATCGACCCGTCGCAACGTTTGGAGAAGAGAAACGTCGAAAAAAAGACTAAGTCCCAACGTCGACGTGCCCTGTTTGGACCCCCGCCCCGCGGCCGTTTTTTCAGCTAGGGGCCCGAAACTCTGCGGGCGCGTAGTCCTTGACCCCTTCTCTTCAACGACCCCACCAAATTAACTCTAGCCCCTATGGCTCAGGCTGGGCGGGTCCCCAAAATCGGCCCCTCGCAACGTTTGGAGAAGAGAAACGTCGAAAAAAAGACTAAGTCCCAACGTCGACGTGCCCTGTTTGGACCCCCGCCCCGCGGCCGTTTTTTCAGCTAGGGGCCCGAAACTCTGCGGGCGCGTAGTCCTTGACCCCTTCTCTTCAACGACCCCACCAAATTAACTCTAGCCCCTATGGCTCAGGCTGGGCGGGTCCCCAAAATCGGCCCGTCGCAACGTTTGGAGAAGAGAAACGTCGAAAAAAAGACTAAGTCCCAACGTCGACGTGCCCTGTTTGGACCCCCGCCCCGCGGCCGTTTTTTCAGCTAGGGGCCCGAAACTCTGCGGGCGCGTAGTCCTTGACCCCTTCTCTTCAACGACCCCACCAAATTAACTCTAGCCCCTATGGCTCAGGCTGGGCGGGTCCCCAAAATCGGCCCGTCGCAACGTTTGGAGAAGAGAAACGTCGAAAAAAAGACTAAGTCCCAACGTCGACGTGCCCTGTTTGGACCCCCGCCCCGCGGCCGTTTTTTCAGCTAGGGGCCCGAAACTCTGCGGGCGCGTAGTCCTTGACCCCTTCTCTTCAACGACCCCACCAAATTAACTCTAGCCCCTATGGCTCAGGCTGGGCGGGTCCCCAAAATCGACCCGTCGCAACGTTTGGAGAAGAGAAACGTCGAAAAAAAGACTAAGTCCCAACGTCGACGTGCCCTGTTTGGACCCCCGCCCCGCGGCCGTTTTTTCAGCTAGGGGCCCGAAACACTGCGGGCGCGTAGTCCTTGACCCCTTCTCTTCAACGACCCCACCAAATTAACTCTAGCCCCTATGGCTCAGGCTGGGCGGGTCCCCAAAATCGGCCCGTCGCAACGTTTGGAGAAGAGAAACGTCGAAAAAAAGACTAAGTCCCAACGTCGACGTGCCCTGTTTGGACCCCCGCCCCGCGGCCGTTTTTTCAGCTAGGGGCCCGAAACTCTGCGGGCGCGTAGTCCTTGACCCCTTCTCTTCAACGACCCCACCAAATTAACTCTAGCCCCTATGGCTCAGGCTGGGCGGGTCCCCAAAATCGGCCCGTCGCAACGTTTGGAGAAGAGAAACGTCGAAAAAAAGACTAAGTCCCAACGTCGACGTGCCCTGTTTGGACCCCCGCCCCGCGGCCGTTTTTTCAGCTAGGGGCCCGAAACTCTGCGGGCGCGTAGTCCTTGACCCCTTCTCTTCAACGACCCCACCAAATTAACTCTAGCCCCTATGGCTCAGGCTGGGCGGGTCCCCAAAATCGCCCCGTCGCAACGTTTGGAGAAGAGAAACGTCGAAAAAAAGACTAAGTCCCAACGTCGACGTGCCCTGTTTGGACCCCCGCCCCGCGGCCGTTTTTTCAGCTAGGGGCCCGAAACTCTGCGGGCGCGTAGTCCTTGACCCCTTCTCTTCAACGACCCCACCAAATTAACTCTAGCCCCTATGGCTCAGGCTGGGCGGGTCCCCAAAATCGGCCCGTCGCAACGTTTGGAGAAGAGAAACGTCGAAAAAAAGACTAAGTCCCAACGTCGACGTGCCCTGTTTGGACCCCCGCCCCGCGGCCGTTTTTTCAGCTAGGGGCCCGAAACTCTGCGGGCGCGTAGTCCTTGACCCCTTCTCTTCAACGACCCCACCAAATTAACTCTAGCCCCTATGGCTCAGGCTGGGCGGGTCCCCAAAATCGGCCCGTCGCAACGTTTGGAGAAGAGAAACGTCGAAAAAAAGACTAAGTCCCAACGTCGACGTGCCCTGTTTGGACCCCCGCCCCGCGGCCGTTTTTTCAGCTAGGGGCCCGAAACTCTGCGGGCGCGTAGTCCTTGACCCCTTCTCTTCAACGACCCCACCAAATTAACTCTAGCCCCTATGGCTAAGGCTGGGCGGGTCCCCAAAATCGGCCCGTCGCAACGTTTGGAGAAGAGAAACGTCGAAAAAAAGACTAAGTCCCAACGTCGACGTGCCCTGTTTGGACCCCCGCCCCGCGGCCGTTTTTTCAGCTAGGGGCCCGAAACTCTGCGGGCGCGTAGTCCTTGACCCCTTCTCTTCAACGACCCCACCAAATTAACTCTAGCCCCTATGGCTCAGGCTGGGCGGGTCCCCAAAATCGGCCCGTCGCAACGTTTGGAGAAGAGAAACGTCGAAAAAAAGACTAAGTCCCAACGTCGACGTGCCCTGTTTGGACCCCCGCCCCGCGGCCGTTTTTTCAGCTACGGGCCCGAAACTCTGCGGGCGCGTAGTCCTTGACCCCTTCTCTTCAACGACCCCACCAAATTAACTCTAGCCCCTATGGCTAAGGCTGGGCGGGTCCCCAAAATCGGCCCGTCGCAACGTTTGGAGAAGAGAAACGTCGAAAAAAAGACTAAGTCCCAACGTCGACGTGCCCTGTTTGGACCCCCGCCCCGCGGCCGTTTTTTCAGCTAGGGGCCCGAAACTCTGCGGGCGCGTAGTCCTTGACCCCTTCTCTTCAACGACCCCACCAAATTAACTCTAGCCCCTATGGCTCAGGCTGGGCGGGTCCCCAAAATCGGCACATCGCAACGTTTGGAGAAGAGAAACGTCGAAAAAAAGACTAAGTCCCAACGTCGACGTGCCCTGTTTGGACCCCCGCCCCGCGGCCGTTTTTTCAGCTAGGGGCCCGAAACTCTGCGGGCGCGTAGTCCTTGACCCCTTCTCTTCAACGACCCCACCAAATTAACTCTAGCCCCTATGGCTCAGGCTGGGCGGGTCCCCAAAATCGGCCCGTCGCAACGTTTGGAGAAGAGAAACGTCGAAAAAAAGACTAAGTCCCAACGTCGACGTGCCCTGTTTGGACCCCCGCCCCGCGGCCGTTTTTTCAGCTAGGGGCCCGAAACTCTGCGGGCGCGTAGTCCTTGACCCCTTCTCTTCAACGACCCCACCAAATTAACTCTAGCCCCTATGGCTCAGGCTGGGCGGGTCCCCAAAATCGGCCCATCGCAACGTTTGGAGAAGAGAAACGTCGAAAAAAAGACTAAGTCCCAACGTCGACGTGCCCTGTTTGGACCCCCGCCCCGCGGCCGTTTTTTCAGCTAGGGGCCCGAAACTCTGCGGGCGCGTAGTCCTTGACCCCTTCTCTTCAACGACCCCACCAAATTAACTCTAGCCCCTATGGCTCAGGCTGGGCGGGTCCCCAAAATCGGCCCGTCGCAACGTTTGGAGAAGAGAAACGTCGAAAAAAAGACTAAGTCCCAACGTCGACGTGCCCTGTTTGGACCCCCGCCCCGCGGCCGTTTTTTCAGCTAGGGGCCCGAAACTCTGCGGGCGCGTAGTCCTTGACCCCTTCTCTTCAACGACCCCACCAAATTAACTCTAGCCCCTATGGCTCAGGCTGGGCGGGTCCCCAAAATCGGCCCGTCGCAACGTTTGGAGAAGAGAAACGTCGAAAAAAAGACTAAGTCCCAACGTCGACGTGCCCTGTTTGGACCCCCGCCCCGCGGCCGTTTTTTCAGCTAGGGGCCCGAAACTCTGCGGGCGCGTAGTCCTTGACCCCTTCTCTTCAACGACCCCACCAAATTAACTCTAGCCCCTATGGCTCAGGCTGGGCGGGTCCCCAAAATCGGCCCGTCGCAACGTTTGGAGAAGAGAAACGTCGAAAAAAAGACTAAGTCCCAACGTCGACGTGCCCTGTTTGGACCCCCGCCCCGCGGCCGTTTTTTCAGCTAGGGGCCCGAAACTCTGCGGGCGCGTAGTCCTTGACCCCTTCTCTTCAACGACCCCACCAAATTAACTCTAGCCCCTATGGCTCAGGCTGGGCGGGTCCCCAAAATCGGCCCGTCGCAACGTTTGGAGAAGAGAAACGTCGAAAAAAAGACTAAGTCCCAACGTCGACGTGCCCTGTTTGGACCCCCGCCCCGCGGCCGTTTTTTCAGCTAGGGGCCCGAAACTCTGCGGGCGCGTAGTCCTTGACCCCTTCTCTTCAACGACCCCACCAAATTAACTCTAGCCCCTATGGCTCAGGCTGGGCGGGTCCCCAAAATCGGCCCGTCGCAACGTTTGGAGAAGAGAAACGTCGAAAAAAAGACTAAGTCCCAACGTCGACGTGCCCTGTTTGGACCCCCGCCCCGCGGCCGTTTTTTCAGCTAGGGGCCCGAAACTCTGCGGGCGCGTAGTCCTTGACCCCTTCTCTTCAACGACCCCACCAAATTAACTCTAGCCCCTATGGCTCAGGCTGGGCGGGTCCCCAAAATCGGCCCGTCGCAACGTTTGGAGAAGAGAAACGTCGAAAAAAAGACTAAGTCCCAACGTCGACGTGCCCTGTTTGGACCCCCGCCCCGCGGCCGTTTTTTCAGCTAGGGGCCCGAAACTCTGCGGGCGCGTAGTCCTTGACCCCTTCTCTTCAACGACCCCACCAAATTAACTCTAGCCCCTATGGCTCAGGCTGGGCGGGTCCCCAAAATCGGCCCGTCGCAACGTTTGGAGAAGAGAAACGTCGAAAAAAAGACTAAGTCCCAACGTCGACGTGCCCTGTTTGGACCCCCGCCCCGCGGCCGTTTTTTCAGCTAGGGGCCCGAAACTCTGCGGGCGCGTAGTCCTTGACCCCTTCTCTTCAACGACCCCACCAAATTAACTCTAGCCCCTATGGCTCAGGCTGGGCGGGTCCCCAAAATCGGCCCGTCGCAACGTTTGGAGAAGAGAAACGTCGAAAAAAAGACTAAGTCCCAACGTCGACGTGCCCTGTTTGGACCCCCGCCCCGCGGCCGTTTTTTCAGCTAGGGGCCCGAAACTCTGCGGGCGCGTAGTCCTTGACCCCTTCTCTTCAACGACCCCACCAAATTAACTCTAGCCCCTATGGCTCAGGCTGGGCGGGTCCCCAAAATCGGCCCGTCGCAACGTTTGGAGAAGAGAAACGTCGAAAAAAAGACTAAGTCCCAACGTCGACGTGCCCTGTTTGGACCCCCGCCCCGCGGCCGTTTTTTCAGCTAGGGGCCCGAAACTCTGCGGGCGCGTAGTCCTTGACCCCTTCTCTTCAACGACCCCACCAAATTAACTCTAGCCCCTATGGCTCAGGCTGGGCGGGTCCCCAAAATCGACCCGTCGCAACGTTTGGAGAAGAGAAACGTCGAAAAAAAGACTAAGTCCCAACGTCGACGTGCCCTGTTTGGACCCCCGCCCCGCGGCCGTTTTTTCAGCTAGGGGCCCGAAACTCTGCGGGCGCGTAGTCCTTGACCCCTTCTCTTCAACGACCCCACCAAATTAACTCTAGCCCCTATGGCTCAGGCTGGGCGGGTCCCCAAAATCGGCCCGTCGCAACGTTTGGAGAAGAGAAACGTCGAAAAAAAGACTAAGTCCCAACGTCGACGTGCCCTGTTTGGACCCCCGCCCCGCGGCCGTTTTTTCAGCTAGGGGCCCCGAAACTCTGCGGGCGCGTAGTCCGTGACCCCTTCTCTTCAACGACCCCCCCCAAATAACTCTAGCCCCAATGGCGCAGGCTGGGGCGGGTCCCCAAAATCGACCCGTCGCAACGTTTGGAGAAGAGAAACGTCGAAAAAAAAAGACTAAGTCCCAACGTCGACGTGCCCTGTTTGGACCCCCGCCCCGCGGCCGTTTTTTCAGCTAGGGGCCGAAACTCTGCGGGCGCGTAGTCCTGACCCCTTCTCTCAACGACCCCACAAAATTAACTCTAGCCCCTATGGCTTAAGGGCTGGGCGGGTCCCAAAATCGACCCGTCGCAACGTTTGAGAAGAGAAACGTCGAAAAAAAGACTAAGTTCCCAACGTCGACGTGCCCTGTTTGGACCCCCGCCCCGCCCGGCCGTTTTTTTCAGCTAGGGGGCCCGAAACTCTGCGGGCGCGTAGTCCTTGACCCCTTCTCTTCAACGACCCCACCAAATAACTCTAGCCCCTATGGCTCAGGCTGGGCGGGGTCCCCAAATCGGCACCGTCGCAACGTTTGGAGAAGAGAACGTCGAAAAAAAGACTAAGTCCCAACGTCGACGTGCCCTGTTTGGACCCCCGCCCCGCGGCCGTTTTTTTCAGCTAGGGGCCCGAAACTCTGCGGGCGCGTAGTCCTTGACCCCTTCTCTTCAACGACCCCACCAAATTAACTCTAGCCATAGGGCTCAGGCTGGGCGGGTCCCCAAATCGGCACATCGCAACGTTTGGAGAAGAGAAACGTCGAAAAAAAGACTAAGTCCCAACGTCGACGTGCCCTGTTTGGACCCCCGCCCCGCGGCCGTTTTTTTCAGCTAGGGGCCCGAAACTCTGCGGGCGCGTAGTCCTTGACCCCTTCTCTTCAACGACCCCACCAAATTAACTCTAGCCCCTATGGCTCAGGCTGGGCGGGTCCCCAAAATCGGCCCATCGCAACGTTTGGAGAAGAGAAACGTCGAAAAAAAGACTAAGTCCCAACGTCGACGTGCCCTGTTTGGACCCCCGCCCCGCGGCCGTTTTTTCAGCTAGGGGCCCGAAACTCTGCGGGCGCGTAGTCCTTGACCCCTTCTCTTCAACGACCCCACCAAATTAACTCTAGCCCCAATGGCTCAGGCTGGGCGGGTCCCCAAAATCGGCCCATCGCAACGTTTGGAGAAGAGAAACGTCGAAAAAAAGACTAAGTCCCAACGTCGACGTGCCCTGTTTGGACCCTCGCCCCGCGGCCGTTTTTTCAGCTAGGGGCCCGAACCTCTGCGGGCGCGTAGTCCTTGACCCCTTCTCTTCAACGACCCCACCAAATTAACTCTAGCCCCTATGGCTCAGGCTGGGCGGGTCCCCAAAATCGACCCGTCGCAACGTTTGGAGAAGAGAAACGTCGAAAAAAAGACTAAGTCCCAACGTCGACGTGCCCTGTTTGGACCCCCGCCCCGCGGCCGTTTTTTCAGCAAGGGGCCCGAAACTCTGCGGGCGCGTAGTCCTTGACCCCTTCTCTTCAACGACCCCACCAAATTAACTCTAGCCCCTATGGCTCAGGCTGGGCGGGTCCCCAAAATCGACCCGTCGCAACGTTTGGAGAAGAGAAACGTCGAAAAAAAGACTAAGTCCCAACGTCGACGTGCCCTGTTTGGACCCCCGCCCCGCGGCCGTTTTTTCAGCTAGGGGCCCGAAACTCTGCGGGCGCGTAGTCCTTGACCCCTTCTCTCAACGACCCCACCAAATTAACTCTAGCCCCTATGGCTCAGGCTGGGCGGGTCCCCAAAATCGACCCATCGCAACGTTTGGAGAAGAGAAACGTCGAAAAAAAGACTAAGTCCCAACGTCGACGTGCCCTGTTTGGACCCCCGCCCCGCGGCCGTTTTTTTCAGCTAGGGGCCCGAAACTCTGCGGGCGCGTAGTCCTTGACCCCTTCTCTTCAACGACCCCACCAAATTAACTCTAGCCCCTATGGCTCAGGCTGGGCGGGTCCCCAAAATCGGCCCCTCGCAACGTTTGGAGAAGAGAAACGTCGAAAAAAAGACTAAGTCCCAACGTCGACGTGCCCTGTTGGACCCCCGCCCCGCGGCCGTTTTTTCAGCTAGGGGCCCGAAACTCTGCGGGCGCGTAGTCCTTGACCCCTTCTCTTCAACGACCCCACCAAATTAACTCTAGCCCCTATGGCTCAGGCTGGGCGGGTCCCCAAAATCGACCCGTCGCAACGTTTGGAGAAGAGAAACGTCGAAAAAAAGACTAAGTCCCAACGTCGACGTGCCCTGTTTGGACCCCCGCCCCGCGGCCGTTTTTTCAGCTAGGGGCCCGAAACTCTGCGGGCGCGTAGTCCTTGACCCCTTCTCTTCAACGACCCCACCAAATTAACTCTAGCCCTATGGCTCAGGCTGGGCGGGTCCCCAAAATCGACCCATCGCAACGTTTGGAGAAGAGAAACGTCGAAAAAAAGACTAAGTCCCAACGTCGACGTGCCCTGTTTGGACCCCCGCCCCGCGGCCGTTTTTTCAGCTAGGGGCCCGAAACTCTGCGGGCGCGTAGTCCTTGACCCCTTCTCTTCAACGACCCCACCAAATTAACTCTAGCCCCTATGGCTCAGGCTGGGCGGGTCCCCAAAATCGGCCCATCGCAACGTTTGGAGAAGAGAAACGTCGAAAAAAAGACTAAGTCCCAACGTCGACGTGCCCTGTTTGGACCCCCCGCCCCGCGGCCGTTTTTTCAGCTAGGGGCCCGAAACTCTGCGGGCGCGTAGTCCTTGACCCCTTCTCTTCAACGACCCCACCAAATTAACTCTAGCCCCTATGGCTCAGGCTGGGCGGGTCCCCAAAATCGGACCCATCGCAACGTTTGGAGAAGAGAAACGTCGAAAAAAAGACTAAGTCCCAACGTCGACGTGCCCTGTTTGGACCCCCGCCCCGCGGCCGTTTTTTCAGCTAGGGGCCCGAAACTCTGCGGGCGCGTAGTCCTTGACCCCTTCTCTTCAACGACCCCACCAAATTAACTCTAGCCCCTATGGCTCAGGCTGGGCGGGTCCCCAAAATCGGCCCGTCGCAACGTTTGGAGAAGAGAAACGTCGAAAAAAAGACTAAGTCCCAACGTCGACGTGCCCTGTTTGGACCCCCGCCCCGCGGCCGTTTTTTCAGCTAGGGGCCCGAAACTCTGCGGGCGCGTAGTCCTTGACCCCTTCTCTTCAACGACCCCACCAAATTAACTCTAGCCCCTATGGCTCAGGCTGGGCGGGTCCCCAAAATCGACCCGTCGCAACGTTTGGAGAAGAGAAACGTCGAAAAAAAGACTAAGTCCCAACGTCGACGTGCCCTGTTTGGACCCCCGCCCCGCGGCCGTTTTTTCAGCTAGGGGCCCGAAACTCTGCGGGCGCGTAGTCCTTGACCCCTTCTCTTCAACGACCCCACCAAATTAACTCTAGCCCCTATGGCTCAGGCTGGGCGGGTCCCCAAAATCGACCCAGTCGCAACGTTTGGAGAAGAGAAACGTCGAAAAAAAGACTAAGTCCCAACGTCGACGTGCCCTGTTTGGACCCCCGCCCCGCGGCCGTTTTTTCAGCTAGGGGCCCGAAACTCTGCGGGCGCGTAGTCCTTGACCCCTTCTCTTCAACGACCCCACCAAATTAACTCTAGCCCCTATGGCTCAGGCTGGGCGGGTCCCCAAAATCGGACCCGTCGCAACGTTTGGAGAAGAGAAACGTCGAAAAAAAGACTAAGTCCCAACGTCGACGTGCCCTGTTTGGACCCCCGCCCCGCGGCCGTTTTTTCAGCTAGGGGCCCGAAACTCTGCGGGCGCGTAGTCCTTGACCCCTTCTCTTCAACGACCCCACCAAATTAACTCTAGCCCCTATGGCTCAGGCTGGGCGGGTCCCCAAAATCGGCCCAGTCGCAACGTTTGGAGAAGAGAAACGTCGAAAAAAAGACTAAGTCCCAACGTCGACGTGCCCTGTTTGGACCCCCGCCCCGCGGCCGTTTTTTTCAGCTAGGGGCCCGAAACTCTGCGGGCGCGTAGTCCTTGACCCCTTCTCTTCAACGACCCACCAAATTAACTCTAGCCCCTATGGCTCAGGCTGGGCGGGTCCCCAAATCGGCCCATCGCAACGTTTGGAGAAGAGAAACGTCGAAAAAAAGACTAAGTCCCAACGTCGACGTGCCCTGTTTGGACCCCCGCCCCGCGGCCCGTTTTTTCAGCTAGGGGCCCGAAACTCTGCGGGCGCGTAGTCCTTGACCCCTACTCTTCAACGACCCCACCAAATTAACTCTAGCCCCTATGGCTCAGGCTGGGCGGGTCCCCAAAATCGCCCCGTCGCAACGTTTGGAGAAGAGAAACGTCGAAAAAAAGACTAAGTCCCAACGTCGACGTGCCCTGTTTGGACCCCCGCCCCGCGGCCGTTTTTTTCAGCTAGGGGCCCGAAACTCTGCGGGCGCGTAGTCCTTGACCCCTTCTCTTCAACGACCCCACCAAATTAACTCTAGCCCCTATGGCTCAGGCTGGGCGGGTCCCCAAAATCGGCCCATCGCAACGTTTGGAGAAGAGAAACGTCGAAAAAAAGACTAAGTCCCAACGTCGACGTGCCCTGTTTGGACCCCCGCCCCGCGGCCGTTTTTTTCAGCTAGGGGCCCGAAACTCTGCGGGCGCGTAGTCCTTGACCCCTTCTCTTCAACGACCCCACCAAATTAACTCTAGCCCCTATGGCTCAGGCTGGGCGGGTCCCCAAAATCGGCCCATCGCAACGTTTGGAGAAGAGAAACGTCGAAAAAAAGACTAAGTCCCAACGTCGACGTGCCCTGTTTGGACCCCCGCCCCGCGGCCGTTTTTTCAGCTAGGGGCCCGAAACTCTGCGGGCGCGTAGTCCTTGACCCCTTCTCTTCAACGACCCCACCAAATTAACTCTAGCCCCTATGGCTCAGGCTGGGCGGGGTCCCCAAAATCGCCCCATCGCAACGTTTGGAGAAGAGAAACGTCGAAAAAAAGACTAAGTCCCAACGTCGACGT
Source organism: Dendropsophus ebraccatus (assembly GCF_027789765.1). Lineage (NCBI taxonomy): Eukaryota > Metazoa > Chordata > Amphibia > Anura > Hylidae > Dendropsophus > Dendropsophus ebraccatus. Next base: position 78,714 of record NW_027209982.1, read on the forward strand.
GCCCTGTTTGGACCCCCCGCCCCGCGGCCGTTTTTTCAGCTAGGGGCCCGAAACTCTGCGGGCGCGTAGTCCTTGACCCCTTCTCTTCAAACGACCCCACCAAATTACCTCTAGCCCCTATGGCTCAGGCTGGGCGGGTCCCCAAAATCGGCACATCGCAACGTTTGGAGAAGAGAAACGTCGAAAAAAAGACTAAGTCCCAACGTCGACGTGCCCCTGTTTGGACCCCCGCCCCGCGGCCGTTTTTTCAGCTAGGGGCCCGAAACTCTGCGGGCGCGTAGTCCTTGACCCCTTCTCTTCAACGACCCCACCAAATTAACTCTAGCCCCTATGGCTCAGGCTGGGCGGGTCCCCAAAATCGGCCCATCGCAACGTTTGGAGAAGAGAAACGTCGAAAAAAAAGACTAAGTCCCAACGTCGACGTGCCCTGTTTGGACCCCCGCCCCGCGGCCGTTTTTTCAGCTAGGGGCCCGAAACTCTGCGGGCGCGTAGTCCTTGACCCCTTCTCTTCAACGACCCCACCAAATTAACTCTAGCCCCTATGGCTCAGGCTGGGCGGGTCCCCAAAATCGGCCCATCGCAACGTTTGGAGAAGAGAAACGTCGAAAAAAAGACTAAGTCCCAACGTCGACGTGCCCTGTTTGGACCCCCGCCCCGCGGCCGTTTTTCAGCTAGGGCCCGAAACTCTGCGGGCGCGTAGTCCTTGACCCCTTCTCTTCAACGACCCCACCAAATTAACTCTAGCCCCTATGGCTCAGGCTGGGCGGGTCCCCAAAATCGACCCGTCGCAACGTTTGGAGAAGAGAAACGTCGAAAAAAAGACTAAGTCCCAACGTCGACGTGCCCTGTTTGGACCCCCGCCCCGCGGCCGTTTTTTCAGCTAGGGGCCCGAAACTCTGCGGGCGCGTAGTCCTTGACCCCTTCTCTTCAACGACCCCACCAAATTAACTCTAGCCCCTATGGCTCAGGCTGGGCGGGTCCCCAAAATCGGCCCCAGTCGCAACGTTTGGAGAAGAGAAACGTCGAAAAAAAGACTAAGTCCCAACGTCGACGTGCCCTGTTTGGACCCCCGCCCCGCGGCCGTTTTTTCAGCTAGGGGCCCGAAACTCTGCGGGCGCGGTAGTCCTTGACCCCTTCTCTTCAACGACCCCACCAATTAACTCTAGCCCCTATGGCTCAGGCTGGGCGGGTCCCCAAAATCGACCCGTCGCAACGTTTGGAGAAGAGAAACGTCGAAAAAAAAGACTAAGTCCCAACGTCGACGTGCCCTGTTTGGACCCCCGCCCCGCGGCCGTTTTTTCAGCTAGGGGCCCGAAACTCTGCGGGCGCGTAGTCCTTGACCCCTTCTCTTCAACGACCCCACCAAATTAACTCTAGCCCCTATGGCTCAGGCTGGGCGGGTCCCCAAAATCGGCCCATCGCAACGTTTGGAGAAGAGAAACGTCGAAAAAAGACTAAGTCCCCAACGTCGACGTGCCCTGTTTGGACCCCCGCCCCGCGGCCGTTTTTTCAGCTAGGGCCCGAAACTCTGCGGGCGCGTAGTCCTTGACCCCTTCTCTTCAACGACCCCACCAAATTAACTCTAGCCCTATGGCTCAGGCTGGGCGGGGTCCCCAAAATCGGCCCGTCGCAACGTTTGGAGAAGAGAAACGTCGAAAAAAAGACTAAGTCCCAACGTCGACGTGCCCTGTTTGGACCCCAGGGGCCGGGGGGGGGGGGGGGGGGGGGGGGGGGGGGGGGGGGGTGGGGGGGGGGGGTGGGGGGGGGGGGGGGGGGGGGGGGGGGGGGGGGGGGGGGGGGGGGGGGGGGGGGGGGGGGTGGGGGGGGGGGGGGGGGGGGGGGGGGGGGGGGGGGGGGGGGGGGGGGGGGGGGGGGGGGGGGGGGGGGGGGGGGGGGGGGGGGGGGGGGGGGGGGGGGGGGGGGGGGGGGGGGGGGGGGGGGGGGGGGGGGGGGGGGGGGGGGGGGGGGGGGGGGGGGGGTGGGGGGGGGGGGGGGGGGGGGGGGGGGAGGGGGGGGGGGGGGGGGGGGGGGGGGGGGGGGGTGGGGGGGGGGGGGGGGGGGGGGGGGGGGGTGGGGGGGGGGGGGGGGGGGGGGGGGGGGGGGGGGGGGGGGGGGGGGGGGGGGGGGGGGGGGGGGGGGGGGGGGGGGGGGGGGGGGGGGGGGGGGGGGGGGGGGGGGGGGGGGGGGGGGGGGGGGGGGGGGGGGGGGGGGGGGGGGGGGGGGGGGGGGGGGGGGGGGGGGGGGGGGGGGGGGGGGGGGGGGGGGGGGGGGGGGGGGGGGGGGGGGGGGGGGGGGGGGGGGGGGGGGGGGGGGGGGGGGGGGGGGGGGGGGGGGGGGGGGGGGGGGGGGGGGGGGGGGGGGGGGGGGGGGGGGGGGGGGGGGGGGGGGGGGGGGGGGGGGGGGGGGGGGGGGGGGGGGGGGGGGGGGGGGGGGGGGGGGGGGGGGGGGGGGGGGGGGGGGGTGGGGGGGGGGGGGGGGGGGGGGGGGGGGGGGGGGGGGGGGGGGGGGGGGGGGGGGGGGGGGGGGGGGGGGGGGGGGGGGGGGGGGGGGGGGGGGGGGGGGGGGGGGGGGGGGGGGGGGGGGGGGGGGGGGGGGGGGGGGGGGGGGGGGGGGGGGGGGGGGGGGGGGGGGGGGGGGGGGGGGGGGGGGGGGGGGGGGGGGGGGGGGGGGGGGGGGGGGGGGGGGGTGGGGGGGGGGGGGGGGGGGGGGGGGGGGGGGGGGGGGGGGGGGGGGGGGGGGGGGGGGGGGGGGGGGGGGGGGGGGGGGGGGGGGGGGGGGGGGGGGGGGGGGGGGGGGGGGGGGGGGGGGGGGGGGGGGGGGGGGGGGGGGGGGGGGGGGGGGGGGGGGGGGGGGGGGGGGGGGGGGGGGGGGGGGGGGGGGGGGGGGGGGGGGGGGGGGGGGGGGGGGGGGGGGGGGGGGGGGGGGGGGGGGGGGGGGGGGGGGGGGGTGGGGGGGGGGGGGGGGGGGGGGGGGGGGGGGTGGGGGGGGGGGGGGGGGGGGGGGGGGGGGGGGGGGGGGGGGGGGGGGGGGGGGGGGGGGGGGGGGGGGGGGGGGGGGGGGGGGGGGGGGGGGGGGGGGGGGGGGGGGGGGGGGGGGGGGTGGGGGGGGGGGGGGGGGGGGGGGGGGGGGGGGGGGGGGGGGGGGGGGGGGGGGGGGGGGGGTGGGGGGGGGGGGGGGGGGGGGGGGGGGGGGGGGGGGGGGGGGGGGGGGTGGGGGGGGGGGGGGGGGGGGGGGGGGGGGGGGGGGGGGGGGGGGGGGGGGGGGGGGGGGGGGGGGGGGGGGGGGGGGGGGGGGGGGGGGGGGGGGGGGGGGGGGGGGGGGGGGGGGGGGGGGGGTGGGGGGGGGGGGGGGGGGGGGGGGGGGGGGGGGGGGGGGGGGGGGGGGGGGGGGGGGGGGGGGGGGGTGGGGGGGGGGGGGGGGGGGGGGGGGGGGGGGGGGGGGGGGGGGGGGGGGGGGGGGGGGGGGGGGGGGGGGGGGGGGGGGGGGGGGGGGGGGGGGGGGGGGGGGGGGGGGGGGGGGGGGGGGGGGGGGGGGGGAGGGGGGGGGGGGGGGGGGGGGGGGGGGGGGGGGGGGGGGGGGGGGGGGGGGGGGGGGGTGGGGGGGGGGGGGGGGGGGGGGGGGGGGGGGGGGGGGGGGGGGGGGGGGGGGGGGGGGGGGGGGGGGGGGGGGGGGGGGGGGGGGGGGGGGGGGGGGGGGGGGGGGGGGGGGGGGGGGGGGGGGGGGGGGGGGGGGGGGGGGGGGGGGGGGGGGGGGGGGGGGGGGGGGGGGGGGGGGGGGGGGGGGGGGGGGGGGGGGGGGGGGGGGGGGGGGGGGGGGTGGGGGGGGGGGGGGGGGGGGGGGGGGGGGGGGTGGGGGGGGGGGGGGGGGGGGGGGGGGGGGGGGGGGGGGGGGGGGGGGGGGGGGGGGGGGGGGGGGGGGGGGGGGGGGGGGGGGGGGGGGGGGGGGGGGGGGGGGGGGGGGGGGGGGGTGGGGGGGGGGGGGGGGGGGGGGGGGGGGGGGGGGGGGGGGGGGGGGGGGGGGGGGGGGGGGGGGGGGGGGGGGGGGGGGGGGGGGGGGGGGGGGGGGGGGGGGGGGGGGGGGGGGGGGGGGGGGGGGGGGGGGGGGGGGGGGGGGGGGGGGGGGGGGGGGGGGGGGGGGGGGGGGGGGGGGGGGGGGGGGGGGGTGGGGGGGGGGGGGGGGGGGGGGGGGGGGGGGGGGGGGGGGGGGGGGGGGGGGGGGGGGGGGGGGGGGGGGGGGGGGGGGGGGGGGGGGGGGGGGGGGGGGGGGGGGGGGGGGGGGGGGGGGGGGGGGGGGGGGGGGGGGGGGGGGGGGGGGGGGGGGGGGGGGGGGGGGGGGGGGGGGGGGGGGGGGGGGGGGTGGGGGGGGGGGGGGGGGGGGGGGGGGGGGGGGGGGGGGGGGGGGGGGGGGGGGGGGGGGGGGGGGGGGGGGGGGGGGGGGGGGGGGGGGGGGGGGGGGGGGGGGGGGGGGGGGGGGGGGGGGGGGGGGGGGGGGGGGGGGGGGGGGGGGGGGGGGGGGGGGGTGGGGGGGGGTGGGGGGGGGGGGGGGGGGGGGGGGGGGGGGGGGGGGGGGGGGGGGGGGGGGGGGGGGGGGGGGGGGGGGGGGGGGGGGGGGGGGGGGGGGGGGGGGGGGGGGGGGGGGGGGGGGGGGGGGGGGGGGGGGGGGGGGGGGGGGGGGGGGGGGGGGGGGGGGGGGGGGGGGGGGGGGGGGGGGGGGGGGGGGGGGGGGGGGGGGGGGGGGGGGGGGGGGGGGGGGGGGGGGGGGGGGGGGGGGGGGGGGGGGGGGGGGGGGGGGGGGGGGGGGGGGGGGGGGGGGGGGGGGGGGGGGGGGGGGGGGGGGGGGGGGGGGGGGGGGGGGGGGGGGGGGGGGGGGGGGGGGGGGGGGGGGGGGGGGGGGGGGGGGGTGGGGGGGGTGGGGGGGGGGGGGGGGGGGGGGGGGGGGGGGGGGGGGGGGGGGGGGGGGGGGGGGGGGGGGGGGGGGGGGGGGGGGGGGGGGGGGGGGGGGGGGGGGGGGGGGGGGGGGGGGGGGGGGGGGGGGGGGGGGGGGGGGGGGGGGGGGGGGGTGGGGGGGGGGGGGGGGGGGGGGGGGGGGGGGGGGGGGGGGGGGGGGGGGGGGGGGGGGGGGGGGGGGGGGTGGGGGGGGGGGGGGGGGGGGGGGGGGGGGGAGGGGGGGGGGGGGGGGGGGGGGGGGGGGGGGGGGGGGGGGGGGGGGGGGGGGGGTGGGGGGGGGGGGGGGGGGGGGGGGGGGGGGGGGGGGGGGGGGGGGGGGGGGGGGGGGGGGGGGGGGGGGGGGGGGGGGGGGGGGGGGGGGGGGGGGGGGGGGGGGGGGGGGGGGGGGGGGGGGGGGGGGGGGGGGGGGGGGGGGGGGGGGGGGGGGGGGGGGGGGGGGGGGGGGGGGGGGGGGGGGGGGGGGGGGGGGGGGGGGGGGGGGGGGGGGGGGGGGGGGGGGGGGGGGGTGGGGGGGGGGGGGGGGGGGGGGGGGGGGGGGGGGGGGGGGGGGGGGGGGGGGGGGGGGGGGGGGGGGGGGGGGGGGGGGGGGGGGGGGGGGGGGGGGGGGGGGGGGGGGGGGGGGGGGGGGGGGGGGGGGGTGGGGGGGGGGGGGGGGGGGGGGGGGGGGGGGGGGGGGGGGGGGGGGGGGGGGGGGGGGGGGGGGGGGGGGGGGGGGGGGGGGGGGGGGGGGGGGGGGGGGGGGGGGGGGGGGGGGGGGGGGGGGGGGGGGTGGGGGGGGGGGGGGGGGGGGGGGTGGGGGGGGGGGGGGGGGGGGGGGGGGGGGGGGGGGGGGGGGGGGGGGGGGGGGGGGGGGGGGGGGGAGGGGGGGGGGGGGGGGGGGGGGGGGGGGGGGGGGGGGGGGGGGGGGGGGGGGGGGGGGGGGGGGGGGGGGGGGGGGGGGGGGGGGGGGGGGGGGGGGGGGGGGGGGGGGGGGGGGGGGGGGGGGGGGGGGGGGGGGGGGGGGGGGGGGGGGGGGGGGGGGGGGGGGGGGGGGGGGGGGGGGGGGGGGGGGGGGGTGGGGGGGGGGGGGGGGGGGGGGGGGGGGGGGGGGGGGGGGGGGGGGGGGGGGTGGGGGGGGGGGGGGGGGGGGGGGGGGGGGGGGGGGGGGGGGGGGGGGGGGGGGGGGGGGGGGGGGGGGTGGGGGGGGGGGGGGGGGGGGGGGGGGTGGGGGGGGGGGGGGGGGGGGGGGGGGGGGTGGGGGGGGGGGGGGGGGGGGGGGGGGGGGGGGGGGGGGGGGGGGGGGGGGGGGGGGGGGGGGGGGGGGGGGGGGGGGGGGGGGGGGGGGGGGGGGGGGGGGGGGGGGGGGGGGGGGGGGGGGGGGGGGGGGGGGGGGGGGGGGGGGGGGGGGGGGGGGGGGGGGGGGGGGGGGGGGGGGGGGGGGGGGGGGGGGGGGGGGGGGGGGGGGGGGGGGGGGGGGGGGGGGGGGGGGGGGGGGGGGGGGGGGGGGGGGGGGGGGGGGGGGGGGGGGGGGGGGGGGGGGGGGGGGGGGGGGGGGGGGGGGGGGGGGGGGGGGGGGGGGGGGGGGGGGGGGGGGGGGGGGTGGGGGGGGGGGGGGGGGGGGGGGGGGGGGGGGGGGGGGGGGGGGGGGGGGGGGGGGGGGGGGGGGGGGGGGGGGGGGGGGGGGGGGGGGGGGGGGGGGGGGGGGGGGGGGGGGGGGGGGGGGGGGGGGGGGGGGGGGGGGGGGGGGGGGGGGGGGGGGGGGGGGGGGGGGGGGGGTGGGGGGGGGGGGGGGGGGGGGGGGGGGGGGGGGGGGGGGGGGGGGGGGGGGGGGGGGGGGGGGGGGGGGGGGGGGGGGGGGGGGGGGGGGGGGGGGGGGGGGGGGGGGGGGGGGGGGGGGGGGGGGGGGGGGGGGGGGGGGGGGGGGGGGGGGGGGGGGGGGGGGGGGGGGGGGGGGGGGGGGGGGGGGGGGGGGGGGGGGGGGGGGGGGGGGGGGGGGGGGGGGGGGGGGGGGGGGGGGGGGGGGGGGGGGGGGGGGGGGGGGGGGGGGGGGGGGGGGGGGGGGGGGGGGGGGGGGGGGGGGGGGGGGGGGGGGGGGGGGGGGGGGGGGGGGGGGGGGGGGGGGGGGGGGGGGGGGGGGGGGTGGGGGGGGGGGGGGGGGGGGGGGGGGGGGGGGGGGGGGGGGGGGGGGGGGGGGGGGGGGGGGGGGGGGGGGGGGGGGGGGGGGGGGGGGGGGGGGGGGGGGGGGGGGGGGGGGGGGGGGGGGGGGGGGGGGGGGGGGGGGGGGGGGGGGGGGGGGGGGGGGGGGGGGGGGGGGGGGGGGGGGGGGGGGGGGGGGGGGGGGGGGGGGGGGGGGGGGGGGGGGGGGGGGGGGGGGGGGGGGGGGGGGGGGGGGGGGGGGGGGGGGGGGGGGGGGGGGGGGGGGGGGGGGGGGGGGGGGGGGGGGGGGGGGGGGGGGGGGGGGGGGGGGGGGGGGGGGGGGGGGGGGGGGGGGGGGGGGGGGGGGGGGGGGGGGGGGGGGGGGGGGGGGGGGGGGGTGGGGGGGGGGGGGGGGGGGGGGGGGGGGGGGGGGGGGGGGGGGGGGGGGGGGGGGGGGGGGGGGGGGGGGGGGGGGGGGGGGGGGGGGGGGGGGGGGGGGGGGGGGGGGGGGGGGGGGGGGGGGGGGGGGGGGGGGGGGGGGGGGGGGGGGGGGGGGGGGGGGGGGGGGGGGGGGGGGGGGGGGGGGGGGGGGGGGGGGGGGGGGGGGGGGGGGGGGGGGGGGGGGGGGGGGGGGGGGGGGGGGGGGGGGGGGGGGGGTGGGGGGGGGGGGGGGGGGGGGGGGGGGGGGGGGGGGGGGGGGGGGGGGGGGGGGGGGGGGGGGGGGGGGGGGGGGGGGGGGGGGGGGGGGGGGGGGGGGGGGGGGGGGGGGGGGGGGGGGGGGGGGGGGGGGGGGGGGGGGGGGGGGGGGGGGGGGGGGGGGGGGGGGGGGGGGGTGGGGGGGGGGGGGGGGGGGGGGGGGGGGGGGGGGGGGGGGGGGGGGGGGGGGGGGGGGGGGGGGGGGGGGGGGGGGGGGGGGGGGGGGGGGGGGGGGGGGGGGGGGGGGGGGGGGGGGGGGGGGGGGGGGGGGGGGGGGGGGGGGGGGGGGGGGGGGGGGGGGGGGGGGGGGGGGGGGGGGGGGGGGGGGGGGGGGGGGGGGGGGGGGGGGGGGGGGGGGGGGGGGGGTGGGGGGGGGGGGGGGGGGGGGGGGGGGGGGGGGGGGGGGGGGGGGGGGGGGGGGGGGGGGGGGGGGGGGGGGGGGGGGGGGGGGGGGGGGGGGGGGGGGGGGGGGGGGGGGGGGGGGGGGGGGGGGGGGGGGGGGGGGGGGGGGGGGGGGGGGGGGGGGGGGGGGGGGGGGGGGGGGGGGGGGGGGGGGGGGGGGGGGGGGGGGGGGGGGGGGGGGGGGGGGGGGGGGGGGGGGGGGGGGGGGGGGGGGGGGGGGGGGGGGGGGGGGGGGGGGGGTGGGGGGGGGGGGGGGGGGGGGGGGGGGGGGGGGGGGGGGGGGGGGGGGGGGGGGGGGGGGGGGGGGGGGGGGGGGGGGGGGGGGGGGGGGGGGGGGGGGGGGGGGGGGGGGGGGGGGGGGGGGGGGGGGTGGGGGGGGGGGGGGGGGGGGGGGGGGGGGGGGGGGGGGGGGGGGGGGGGGGGGGGGGGGGGGGGGGGGGGGGGGGGGGGGGGGGGGGGGGGGGGGGGGGGGGGGGGGGGGGGGGGGGGGGGGGGGGGGGGGGGGGGGGGGGGGGGGGGGGGGGGGGGGGGGGGGGGGGGGGGGGGGGGGGGGGGGGGGGGGGGGGGGGGGGGGGGGGGGGGGGGGGGGGGGGGGGGGGGGGGGGGGGGGGGGGGGGGGGGGGGGGGGGGGGGGGGGGGGGGGGGGGGGGGGGGGGGGGGGGGGGGGGGGGGGGGGGGGGGGGGGGGGGGGGGGGGGGGGGGGGGGGGGGGGGGGGGGGGGGGGGGGGGGGGGGGGGGGGGGGGGGGGGGGGGGGGGGGGGGGGGGGGGGGGGGGGGGGGGGGGGGGGGGGGGGGGGGGGGGGGGGGGGGGGGGGGGGGGGGGGGGGGGGGGGGGGGGGGGGGGGGGGGGGGGGGGGGGGGGGGGGGGGGGGGGGGGGGGGGGGGGGGGGGGGGGGGGGGGGGGGGGGGGGGGGGGGGGGGGGGGGGGGGGGGGGGGGGGGGGGGGGGGGGGGGGGGGGGGGGGGGGGGGGGGGGGGGGGGGGGGGGGGGGGGGGGGGGGGGGGGGGGGGGGGGGGGGGGGGGGGGGGGGGGGGGGGGGGGGGGGGGGGGGGGGGGGGGGGGGGGGGGGGGGGGGGGGGGGGGGGGGGGGGGGGGGGGGGGGGGGGGGGGGGGGGGGGGGGGGGGGGGGGGGGGGGGGGGGGGGGGGGGGGGGGGGGGGGGGGGGTGGGGGGGGGGGGGGGGGGGGGGGGGGGGGGGGGGGGGGGGGGGGGGGGGGGGGGGGGGGGGGGGGGGGGGGGGGGGGGGGGGGGGGGGGGGGGGGGGGGGGGGGGGGGGGGGGGGGGGGGGGGGGGGGGGGGGGGGGGGGGGGGGGGGGGTGGGGGGGGGGGGGGGGGGGGGGGGGGGGGGGGGGGGGGGGGGGGGGGGGGGGGGGGGGGGGGGGGGGGGGGGGGGGGGGGGGGGGGGGGGGGGGGGGGGGGGGGGGGGGGGGGGGGGGGGGGGGGGGGGGGGGGGGGGGGGGGGGGGGGGGGGGGGGGGGGGGGGGGGGGGGGGGGGGGGGGGGGGGGGGGGGGGGGGGGGGGGGGGGGGGGGGGGGGGGGGGGTGGGGGGGGGGGGGGGGGGGGGGGGGGGGGGGGGGGGGGGGGGGGGGGGGGGGGGGGGGGGGGGGGGGGGGGGGGGGGGGGGGGGGGGGGGGGGTGGGGGGGGGGGGGGGGGGGGGGGGGGGGGGGGGGGGGGGGGGGGGGGTGGGGGGGGGGGGGGGGGGGGGGGGGGGGGGGGGGGGGGGGGGGGGGGGGGGGGGGGGGGGGGGGGGGGGGGGGGGGGGGGGGGGGGGGGGGGGGGGGGGGGGGGGGGGGGGGGGGGGGGGGGGGGGGGGGGGGGGGGGGGGGGGGGGGGGGGGGGGGGGGGGGGGGGGGGGGGGGGGGGGGGGGGGGGGGGGGGGGGGGGGGGGGGGGGGGGGGGGGGGGGGGGGGGGGGGGGGGGGGGGGGGGGGGGGGGGGGGGGGGGGGGGGGGGGGGGGGGGGGGGGGGGGGGGGGGGGGGGGGGGGGGGGGGGGGGGGGGGGGGGGGGGGGGGGGGGGGGGGGGGGGGGGGGGGGGGGGGGGGGGGGGGGGGGGGGGGGGGGGGGGGGGGGGGGGGGGGGGGGGGGGGGGGGGGGGGGGGGGGGGGGGGGGGGGGGGGGGGGGGGGGGGGGGGGGGGGGGGGGGGGGGGGGGGGGGGGGGGGGGGGGGGGGGGGGGGGGGGGGGGGGGGGGGGGGGGGGGGGGGGGGGGGGGGGGGGGGGGGGGGGGGGGGGGGGGGGGGGGGGGGGGGGGGGGGGGGGGGGGGGGGGGGGGGGGGGGGGGGGGGGGGGGGGGGGGGGGGGGGGGGGGGGGGGGGGGGGGGGGGGGGGGGGGGGGGGGGGGGGGGGGGGGGGGGGGGGGGGGGGGGGGGGGGGGGGGGGGGGGGGGGGGGGGGGGGGGGGGGGGGGGGGGGGGGGGGGGGGGGGGGGGGGGGGGGGGGGGGGGGGCGGGGGGGGGGGGGGGGGGGGGGGGGGGGGGGGGGGGGGGGGGGGGGGGGGGGGGGGGGGGGGGGGGGGGGGGTGGGGGGGGGGGGGGGGGGGGGGGGGGGGGGGGGGGGGGGGGGGGGGGTGGGGGGGGGGGGGGGGGGGGGGGGGGGGGGGGGGGGGGGGGTGGGGGGGGGGGGGGGGGGGGGGGGGGGGGGGGGGGGGGGGGGGGGGGGGGGGGGGGGGGGGGGGGGGGGGGGGGGGGGGGGGGGGGGGGGGGGGGGGGGGGGGGGTGGGGGGGGGGGGGGGGGGGGGGGGGGGGGGGGGGGGGGGGGGGGGGGGGGGGGGGGGGGGGGGGGGGGGGGGGGGGGGGGGGGGGGGGGGGGGGGGGGGGGGGGGGGGGGGGGGGGGGGGTGGGGGGGGGGGGGGGGGGGGGGGGGGGGGGGGGGGGGGGGGGGTGGGGGGGGGGGGGGGGGGGGGGGGGGGGGGGGGGGGGGGGGGGGGGGGGGGGGGGGGGGGGGGGGGGGGGGGGGGGGGGGGGGGGGGGGGGGGGGGGGGGGGGGGGGGGGGGGGGGGGGGGGGGGGGGGGGGGGGGGGGGGGGGGGGGGGGGGGGGGGGGGGGGGGGGGGGGGGGGGGGGGGGGGGGGGGGGGGGGGGGGGGGGGGGGGGGGGGGGGGGGGGGGGGGGGGGGGGGGGGGGGGGGGGGGGGGGGGGGGGGGGGGGGGGGGGGGGGGGGTGGGGGGGGGGGGGGGGGGGGGGGGGGGGGGGGGGGGGGGGGGGGGGGGGGGGGGGGGGGGGGGGGGGGGGGGGGGGGGGGGGGGGGGGGGGGGGGGGGGGGGGGGGGGGGGGGGGGGGGGGGGGGGGGGGGGGGGGGGGGGGGGGGGGGGGGGGGGGGGGGGGGGGGGGGGGGGGGGGGGGGGGGGGGGGGGGGGGGGGGGGGGGGGGGGGGGGGGGGGGGGGGGGGGGGGGGGGGGGGGGGGGGGGGGGGGGGGGGGGGGGGGGGGGGGGGGGGGGGGGGGGGGGGGGGGGGGGGGGGGGGGGGGGGGTGGGGGGGGGGGGGGGGGGGGGGGGGGGGGGGGGGGGGGGGGGGGGGGGGGGGGGGGGTGGGGGGGGGGGGGGGGGGGGGGGGGGGGGGGGGGGGGGGGGGGGGGGGGGGGGGGGAGGGGGGGGGGGGGGGGGGGGGGGGGGGGGGGGGGGGGGGGGGGGGGGGGGGGGGGGGGGGGGGGGGGGGGGGGGGGGGGGGGGGGGGGGGGGGGGGGGGGGGGGGGGGGGGGGGGGGGGGGGGGGGTGGGGGGGGGGGGGGGGGGGGGGGGGGGGGGGGGGGGGGGGGGGGGGGGGGGGTGGGGGGGGGGGGGGGGGGGGGGGGGGGGGGGGGGGGGGGGGGGGGGGGGGGGGGGGGGGGGGGGGGGGGGGGGGGGGGGGGGGGGGGGGGGGGGGGGGGGGGGGGGGGGGGGGGGGGGGGGGGGGGGGGGGGGGGGGGGGGGGGGGGGGGGGGGGGGGGTGGGGGGGGGGGGGGGGGGGGGGGGGGGGGGGGGGGGGGGGGGGGGGGGGGGGGGGGGGGGGGGGGGGGGGGGGGGGGGGGGGGGGGGGGGGGGGGGGGGGGGGGGGGGGGGGGGGGGGGGGGGGGGGGGGGGGGGGGTGGGGGGGGGGGGGGGGGGGGGGGGGGGGGGGGGGGGGGGGGGGGGGGGGGGGGGGGGGGGGGGGGGGGGGGGGGGGGGGGGGGGGGGGGGGGGGGGGGGGGGGGGGGGGGGGGGGGGGGGGGGGGGGGGGGGGGGGGGGGGGGGGGGGGGGGGGGGGGGGGGGGGGGGGGGGGGGGGGGGGGGGGGGGGGGGGGGGGGGGGGGGGGCGGGGGGGGGGGGGGGGGGGGTGGGGGGGGGGGGGGGGGGGGGGGGGGGGGGGGGGGGGGGGGGGGGGGGGGGGGGGGGGGGGGGGGGGGGGGGGGGGGGGGGGGGGGGGGGGGGGGGGGGGGGGGGGGGGGGGGGGGGGGGGGGGGGGGGGGGGGGGGGGGGGTGGGGGGGGGGGGGGGGGGGGGGGGGGGGGGGGGGGGGGGGGGGGGGGGGGGGGGGGGGGGGGGGGGGGGGGGGGGGGGGGGGGGGGGGGGGGGGGGGGGGGGGGGGGGGGGGGGGGGGGGGGGGGGGGGGGGGGGGGGGGGGGGGGGGGGGGGGGGGGGGGGGGGGGGGGGGGGGGGGGGGGGGGGGGGGGGGGGGGGGGGGGGGGGGGGGGGGGGGGGGGGGGGGGGGGGGGGGGGGGGGGGGGGGGGGGGGGGGGGGGGGGGGGGGGGGGGGGGGGGGGGGGGGGGGGGGGGGGGGGGGGGGGGGGGGGGGGGGGGGGGGGGGGGGGGGGGGGGGGGGGGGTGGGGGGGGGGGGGGGGGGGGGGGGGGGGGGGGGGGGGGGGGGGGGGGGGGGGGGGGGGGGGGGGGGGGGGGGGGGGGGGGGGGGGGGGGGGGGGGGGGGGGGGGGGGGGGGGGGGGGGGGGGTGGGGGGGGGGGGGGGGGGGGGGGGGGGGGGGGGGGGGGGGGGGGGGGGCGGGGGGGGGGGGGGGGGGGGGGGGGGGGGGGGGGGGGGGGGGGGGGGGGGGGGGGGGGGGGGGGGGGGGGGGGGGGGGGGGGGGGGGGGGGGGGGGGGGGGGGGGGGGGGGGGGGGGGGGGGGGGGGGGGTGGGGGGGGGGGGGGGGGGGGGGGGGGGGGGGGGGGGGGGGGGGGGGGGGGGGGGGGGGGGGGGGGGGGGGGGGGGGGGGGGGGGGGGGTGGGGGGGGGGGGGGGGGGGGGGGGGGGGGGGGGGGGGGGGGGGGGGGGGGGGGGGGGGGGGGGGGGGGGGGGGGGGGGGGGGGGGGGGGGGGGGGGGGGGGGGGGGGGGGGGGGGGGGGGGGGGGGGGGGGGGGGGGGGGGGGGGGGGGGGGGGGGGGGGGGGGGGGGGGGGGGGGGGGGGGGGGGGGGGGGGGGGGGGGGGGGGGGGGGGGGGGGGGGGGGGGGGGGGGGGGGGGGGGGGGGGGGGGGGGGGGGGGGGGGGGGGGGGGGGGGGGGGGGGGGGGGGGGGGGGGGGGGGGGGGGGGGGGGGGGGGGGGGGGGGGGGGGGGGGGGGGGGGGGGGGGGGGGGGGGGGGGGGGGGGGGGGGGGGGGGGGGGGGGGGGGGTGGGGGGGGGGGGGGGGGGGGGGGGGGGGGGGGGGGGGGGGGGGGGGGGGGGGGGGGGGGGGGGGGGGGGGGGGGGGGGGGGGGGGGGGGGGGGGGGGGGGGGGGGGGGGGGGGGGGGGGGGGGGGGGGGGGGGGGGGGGGGGGGGGGGGGGGGGGGGGGGGGGGGGGGGGGGGGGGGGGGGGGGGGGGGGGGGGGGGGGGGGGGGGGGGGGGGGGGGGGGGGGGGGGGGGGGGGGGGGGGTGGGGGGGGGGGGGGGGGGGGGGGGGGGGGGGGGGGGGGGGGGGGGGGGGGGGGGGGTGGGGGGGGGGGGGCGGGGGGGGGGGGGGGGGGGGGGGGGGGGGGGGGGGGGGGGGGGGGGGGGGGGGGGGGGGGGGGGGGGGGGGGGGGGGGGGGGGGGGGGGGGTGGGGGGGGGGGGGGGGGGGGGGGGGGGGGGGGGGGGTGGGGGGGGGGGGGGGGGGGGGGGGGGGGGGGGGGGGGGGGGGGGGGGGGGGGGGGGGGGGGGGGGGGGGGGGGGGGGGGGGGGGGGGGGGGGGGGGGGGGGGGGGGGGGGGGGGGGGGGGGGGGGGGGGGGGGGGGGGGGGGGGGGGGGGGGGGGGGGGGGGGGGGGGGGGGGGGGGGGGGGGGGGGGGGGGGGGGGGGGGGGGGGGGGGGGGGGGGGGGGGGGGGGGGGGGGGGGGGGGGGGGGGGGGGGGGGGGGGGGGGGGGGGGGGGGGGGGGGGGGGGGGGGGGGGGGGGGGGGGGGGGGGGGGGGGGGGGGGGGGGGGGGGGGGGGGGGGGGGGGTGGGGGGGGGGGGGGGGGGGGGGGGGGTGGGGGGGGGGGGGGGGGGGGGGGGGGGGGGGGGGGGGGGGGGGGGGGGGGGGGGGGGGGGGGGGGGGGGGGGGGGGGGGGGGGGGGGGGGGGGGGGGGGGGGGGGGGGGGGGGGGGGGGGTGGGGGGGGGGGGGGGGGGGGGGGGGGGGGGGGGGGGGGGGGGGGGGGGGGGGGGGGGGGGGGGGGGGGGGGGGGGGGGGGGGGGGGGGGGTGGGGGGGGGGGGGGGGGGGGGGGGGGGGGGGGGGGGGGGGGGGGGGGTGGGGGGGGGGGGGGGGGGGGGGGGGGGGGGGGGGGGGGGGGGGGGGGGGGGGGGGGGGGGGGGGGGGGGGGGGGGGGGGGGGGGGGGGGGGGGGGGGGGTGGGGGGGGGGGGGGGGGGGGGGGGGGGGGGGGGGGGGGGGGGGGGGGGGGGGGGGGGGGGGGGGGGGGGGGGGTGGGGGGGGGGGGGGGGGGGGGGGGGGGGGGGGGGGGGGGGGGGGGGGGGGGGGGGGGGGGGGGGGGGGGGGGGGGGGGGGGGGGGGGGGGGGGGGGGGGGGGGGGGGGGGGGGGGGGGGGGGGGGGGGGGGGGGGGGGGGGGGGGGGGGGGGGGGGGGGGGGGGGGGGGGGGGGGGGGGGGGGGGGGGGGGGGGGGGGGGGGGGGGGGGGGGGGGGGGGGGGGGGGGGGGGGGGGGGGGGGGGGGGGGGGGGGGGGGGGGGGGGGGGGGGGGGGGGGGGGGGGGGGGGGGGGGGGGGGGGGGGGGGGGGGGGGGGGGGGGGGGGGGGGGGGGGGGGGGGGGGGGGGGGGGGGGGGGGGGGGGGGGGGGGGGGGGGGGGGGGGGGGGGGGGGGGGGGGGGGGGGGGGGGGGGGGGGGGGGGGGGGGGGGGGGGGGGGGGGGGGGGGGGGGGGGGGGGGGGGGGGGGGGGGGGGGGGGGGGGGGGGGGGGGGGGGGGGGGGGGGGGGGGGGGGGGGGGGGGGGGGGGGGGGGGGGGGGGGTGGGGGGGGGGGGGGGGGGGGGGGGGGGGGGGGGGGGGGGGGGGGGGGGGGGGGGGGGGGGGGGGGGGGGTGGGGGGGGGGGGGGGGGGGGGGGGGGGGGGGGGGGGGGGGGGGGGGGGGGGGGGGGGGGGGGGTGGGGGGGGGGGGGGGGGGGGGGGGGGGGGGGGGGGGGGGGGGGGGGGGGGGGGGGGGGGGGGGGGGGGGGGGGGGGGGGGGGGGGGGGGGGGGGGGGGGGGGGGGGGGGGGGGGGGGGGTGGGGGGGGGGGGGGGGGGGGGGGGGGGGGGGGGGGGGGGGGGGGGGGGGGGGGGGGGGGGGGGGGGGGGGGGGGGGGGGGGGGGGGGGGGGGGGGGGGGGGGGGGGGGGGGGGGGGGGGGGGGGGGGGGGGGGGGGGGTGGGGGGGGGGGGGGGGGGGGGGGGGGGGGGGGGGGGGGGGGGGGGGGGGGGGGGGGGGGGGGGGGGGGGGGGGGGGGGGGGGGGGGGGGGGGGGGGGGGGGGGGGGGGGGGGGGGGGGGGGGGGGGGGGGGGGGGGGGGGGGGGGGGGGGGGGGGGGGGGGGGGGGGGGGGGGGGGGGGGGGGGGGGGGGGGGGGGGGGGGGGGGGGGGGGGGGGGGGGGGGGGGGGGGGGGGGGGGGGGGGGGGGGGGGGGGGGGGGGGGGGGGGGGGGGGGGGGGGGGGGGGGGGGGGGGGGGGGGGGGGGGGGGGGGGGGGGGGGGGGGGGGGGGGGGGGGGGGGGGTGGGGGGGGGGGGGGGGGGGGGGGGGGGGGGGGGGGGGGGGGGGGGGGGGGGGGGGGGG